>NC_085141.1:96713857-96768078 GCF_024139115.2 Armigeres subalbatus
CTAGAAGTTACACATTGCTACAAGATCAGTTGTTGCCAAGAGTATGATTTAGAAAGTGTAAACTGAGATGATTTGAGAAATTGGTTTGAGTTTTTCTGGTTTTGATGCAAGATTGATTTTCTAGAGCCTGGTAAGCTCTCTCAAGTCTGCATGAACAATATCAGTGTTGCCTAGAGTATAGGGTTAGAAAGGTAAACTGAGATGATTTGAGAAATTGTGAATTTTCTGGTTTGATGCAAGATTGATTTTCTAGAGCCTGGTAAGCTCTACCCATGTCTGCATGAACAATATCAGTTGTTGCCTAGGTATAGGGTTAGAAAGTGTAAACTGAGATGATTTGAGAAATTGTTTGAATTTTTCTGGTTTTGATGCAAGATTGGTTTTCTAGAGCCTGGTAAGCTCACCCAAGTCTGCATGAACAATATCAGTTGTTGCCAGAGTAGGTTAGAAAGTGTAAACTGAGATTATTTGAGAAATTGTTTGAATTTTCTGGTTTTTGAAGATTGATTTTCTAGAGCCTGGTAAGTTCTACACATGACTGCATGAACAAGACTGCTGTGCCCAGAGTATAGAGTTAGAAAGTGTAAACTGAGATGAACTGAGAAATTTGTTGGAATTTTTCTGGTTTTGATGCAAGATTGCATGAACAAGATCAGTTGTTGCCAAGAGTATAGATTTAGAAAGTGTAAACTGAGATGATTTGAGAAATTGGTTTGAATTTTTCTGGTTTTGATGCAAGATTGATTTTCTAGAGCCTGGTAAGCTCTACCCAAGTCTGCATGAACAATATCAGTTGTTGCCTAGAGTATAGGGTTAGAAAGTGTAAACTGAGATGATTTGAGAAATTGGTTTGAATTTTTCTGGTTTTGATGCAAGATTGATTTTCTAGAGCCTGGTAAGCTCTACCCATGTCTGCATGAACAATATCAGTTGTTGCCTAGAGTATAGGGTTAGAAAGTGTAAACTGAGATGATTTGAGAAATTGGTTTGAATTTTTCTGGTTTTGATGCAAGATTGATTTTCTAGAGCCTGGTAAGCTCTACCCAAGTCTGCATGAACAATATCAGTTGTTGCCTAGAGTATAGGGTTAGAAAGAAACTGAGATTATTTGAGAAATTGTTGAATTTTTCTTGTTTTGATGCAAGATTGATTTTCTAAAGCCCGTAAGTTCATACATGACTGCATGAACAAGATCAGCTGTTGCCAGAGTATAGAGTTAGAAAGTGTAAACTGAGAAATTTGTTGGAATTTTTTGATTTTGATGAAGATTGATTTTCTAGAGCCTGCAGCTCACCAAGTCTGCATGAACAATATCAGTTGTTGCCTAGAGTATAGGGTTAGAAAGAACTGAGATGATTTGAGAAATTGGTTTGAATTTTCTGGTTTTGATGCAAGATTGATTTTCTAGAGCCTGGTAAGCTCTACTCCATGTCTAATGAACAATATCAGTTGTTGCCTCAGATATAAGGTTAGAAGTGTAAACTGAGATGATTTGAGAAATTGGTTTGAATTTTCTGGTTTTGATGCAAGATTGATTTTCTAGAGCCTGGTAAGCTCTACCAAGTCTCATGAACAATACTCAGTTGTTTGAGTATAGGGTTAGAAAGTGTGTAAACTAGATTATTTGAGAAATGGTTTGAATTTTTCTTGTTTTGATGCAAGATTGATTTTCTAAAGCCTGGTAAGTTCTACACATGACTGCATGAACAAGATCAGCTGTTGCCAGAGTATAGAGTTAGAAAGTGTAAACTGAGAATTTGTTAAGTTTTTTGGTTTGATGCAAGATTGATTTTCTAGAGCCTGGTAAGCTCTACCTAGTCTGCATGAACAATATCAGTTGTTGCCTAGAGTATAGGGTTAGAAAGTGTAAACTGAGATTATTTGAGAAATTGTTTGAATTTTCTTGTTTTGATCAAGATTGATTTTCTAAAGCCTGTAAGTTCTATACGACTGCATGAACAAGATCAGCTGTTGCCCAGAGTATAGAGTTAGAAAGTGTAACGAGAAATTTGTTGAATTTTTTGGTTTTGATGCAAGATTGATTTTCTAGATTCAAGCTCTACCCATGTCTGCTATGAACAATATCAGTTGTTGCCTAGAGTATAGGGTTAAAAGTGTAAACTAGATGATTTGAGAAATTGGTTTGAATTTTTCTGTGTTTAGTCAAGATTGATTTTCTAGAGCCTGGTAAGCTCTACCATGTTCTGAACAATATGAATAATATCAGTTAGTTGCCTAGAGTATAAGGTTAGAAAGGTAAACTGAGATGATTTGAGAATTGGTTTGAATTTTCTGGTTTTGATGCAAGATTGATTTTCTAGAGCCTGGTAAGCTCTCTCAAGTCTGCATGAACAATATCAGTTGTTGCCTAGAGTATAGGGTTAGAAAGTGTAAACTAGATTATTTGAGAAATTGGTTTGAATTTTCTTGTTTTGATGCATGATTTTCTAAGCCTGTAAGTTCTACACATGACTGCATGAACAAGATCAGCTGCTCCAGAGTATAGAGTTAGAAAGTGTAAACTAGAAATTTGTTGGAATTTTTTGATTTTTGATGCAAGATTGATTTTCTAGAGCCTGAAGCTCTACCCAAGTCTCATGAACAATATCAGTTGTTGCCTTGAGTAGGGTTAGAAAGTAAACTGAGATTATTTGAGAAATTGGTTTGAATTTTCTGGTTTTTTGCAAGATTGATTTTCTAGAGCCTGTAAGTTCTAACATAGACTGCATGAACAAGATCATAGTTGCCAGAGTATAGAGTTAGAAGTGTAAACTGAGATGAACTAGAAATTTGTTGAATTTTTCTGGTTTGATGCAAGATTGCATGAACAAGATCAGTTGTTGCCAAGAGTATAGATTTAGAAAGTGTAAACTGAGATGATTTGAGAAATTGGTTTGAGTTTTCTGGTTTTGATGCAAGATTGATTTTCTAGAGCCTGTAAGCTCTGTCAAGTCTTGCAGAACAATATCAGTTGTTGCCTAGAGTATAGGGTTAGAAATGTAAACTGAGATGATTTAGAAATTGGTTTGAATTTTCTGGTTTTGATGCAAGATTGATTTCTAAAGCCTGGTAAGCTTTACCCATGACTGCATGAACAATATCAGTTGTTGCCTAGAGTATAGGGTTAGAAGTGTAAACTGAGATGATTTGGAAATTGGTTTGAATTTTTCTGGTTTTGATGCAAGATTGATTTTCTAGAGCCTGGTAAGCTCTACCCAAGTCTGCATGAACAATATCAGTTGTTGCCTAGAGTAGGGTTAGAAAGTGTAAACTGAGATTATTTGAGAAATTGGTTTGAATTTTCTGTTTTTTGCAAGATTGATTTCTAGAGCCTGGTAAGTTCTAACATGACGTATGAACAAGATCAGCTGTTGCCAGAGTATAGAGTTAGAAAGTAAACGAGATGAACTGAGAAATTTGTTGAATTTTTCTGGTTTTGATGCAAGATTGATGAGACGACAGTTGTTGCAAGAGTATAGATTTAGAAAGTAAACTGAGATGATTTGAGAATTGGTTTGAGTTTTTCTGGTTTTGATGCAAGATTGATTTTCTAGAGCCTGGTAAGCTCTGCAAGTCTGCATGAACAATATCAGTTGTTGCCTAGAGTATAGGGTTAAAGTGTAAACTGAGATGATTTGAGAAATTGGTTTGAATTTTTCTGGTTTTGATGCAAGATTGATTTTCTAGAGCCTGGTAAGTCTACTCCATGTCTCATGAACAATATCAGTTGCCTAGAGTATAGGGTTAGAAAGTGTAAACTGAGATGATTTGAGAATTGGTTTGAATTTTTCTGGTTTTGATGCAAGATTGATTTTCTAGAGCCTGGTGCTCTACCCAAGTCTGCAATGAACAATATCAGTTGTTGCCTAGAGTAGGGTTAGAAAGAAACTGAGATTATTTGAGAAATTGGTTTGAATTTTTTTGTTTTGATGCAAGATTGATTTTCTAAAGCCTGGTAAGTTCTACACATGACTGCATGAACAAGATCAGCTGTTGCCCAGGTATAGAGTTAGAAAGTGTAAACTGAGAAATTTGTTGGAATTTTTTGATTTTGATGCAGATTGATTTTCTAGAGCCTGGTAGCTCTACCCAAGTCTGTATGAACAATATCAGTTGTTGCCTAGAGTATAGGGTTAGAAAGTGTAAACTAGATGATTTGAGAAATTGGTTTGAATTTTTCTGGTTTTGATGCAAGATTGATTTTCTAGAGCCTGGTAAGTTCTACCCATGACTGCATGAACAAGATCAGCTGTTGCCCAGAGTATAGAGGTTAGAAAGTGTAAACTGAGATGATTTGAGAAATTGGTTTGAATTTTTCTGGTTTTGATGCAAGATTGATTTTCTAGAGCCTGGTAGCTCTACTCAAGTCTGTCATGAACAATATCAGTTGCTTCCTAGAGTATAGGGTTAGAAAGTGTAAACTGAGATTATTTGAGAAATTGGTTTGAATTTTTCTTGTTTTGATGCAAGATTGATTTTCTAAAGCCTGGTAAGTTCTACATGACTGCATGAACAAGATCAGCTGTTGCCCAGAGTATAGAGTTAGAAAGTGTAAACTGAGAAATTTGTTGGAATTTTTTGGTTTTGATGCAAGATTGATTTACTAGAGCCTGGTAAGCTCTACCCAAGTCTGCATGAACAATATCAGCTGTTGCCTAGAGTATAGGGTTAGAAAGTGTAAACTGAGATTATTTGAGAAATTGGTTTGAATTTTCTTGTTTTGATGCAAGATTGATTTTCTAAAGCCTGTAAGTTCTACACATGACTGCATGAACAAGATCAGCTGTTGCCCAGAGTATAGAGTTAGAAAGTGTAAACGAGAAATTTGTTGGAATTTTTTGGTTTTGATGCAGATTGATTTTCTAGAGCCTGGTAAGCTCTACTCCATGTCTGCATAACAATATCAGTTGTTGCCTAGAGTATAGAGGTTAGAAAGTGTAAACGAGATGATTTGAGAAATTGGTTTGAATTTTCTGGTTTTGATGCAAGATTGATTTTCTAGAGCCTGGTAAGCTCTACCGTCTGCATGAACAATATCAGTTGTTGCCTGAGGATAGGTTAGAAAGTGTAAACTGAGATGATTTGAGAAATTGGTTTGAATTTTTTGGTTTTGATAAGATTGATTTTCTAGAGCCTGAAGCTCTACCCAAGTCTGCATGAACAATATCAGTTGTTGCCTAGAGTATAGGGTTAGAAAGTAAACTAGATTATTTGAGAAATTGGTTTGAATTTTCTTGTTTTGATGCAAGATTGATTTTCTAAAGCCTGGTAAGTTCTACACATGACTGATGAACAGATCAGCTGTTGCCCAGAGTATAGAGTTAGAAAGGTAAACTGAGAAATTTGTTGGAATTTTTGATTTTGATAAGATTGATTTTCTAGAGCCTGTTAAGCTCACTCAAGTCTGCATGAACATATCAGCTGTTGCCTAGAGTATAGGGTTAGAAAGTGTAAACTGAGATGATTTAAAATTGGTTTGAATTTTTCTGGTTTGATGCAAGATTGATTTTCTAGAGCCTGTAAGCTCTACTCCATGTCTGCATGAACAATATCAGTTGTTGCCTAGAGTATAAGGTTAGAAAGTGTAAACTGAGATTATTTGAGAAATTGGTTTTGAATTTTTCTTGTTTTGATGCAAGATTGATTTCTAAAGCCTGTAAGTTCTACACATGACTGCATGAACAAGATCAGCAGCTCCAGAGTATAGAGTTAGAAAGTGTAAACTGAGAAATTTGTTGGAATTTTTTTGGTTTTGATGCAAGATTGATTTCTAAAGTCTGGTAAGCTTTACCCATGTCTGCATGAACAATATCAGTTGTTGCCTAGAGTATAGGGTTAGAAAGTGTAAACTGAGATTATTTGAGAAATTGGTTTGAATTTTTCTTGTTTTGATGCAAGATTGATTTTCAAGTCCTGGTAAGTTCTACACATGACTGCATGAACAAGATCAGCTGTTGCCAGTATAGAGTTAGAAAGTGTAAACTGAGAAATTTGTTGGAATTTTTGATTTTGATGCAAGATTGATTTTCTAGAGCCGGTGTTTCTCACCAAGTCTGCATGAACAATATCAGTTGTTGCCTAGAGTATAGGGTTAGAAATGTAAACTGAGATGATTTGAGAAATTGGTTTGAATTGGTTTTGATGAAGATTGATTTTCTAGAGCCTGTGTCTACCCATGTCTGCATGAACAATATCAGTTGTTGCCTAGAGTATAAGGTTGAAAGTGTAAACTGAGATTATTTGAGAAATTGGTTTGAATTTTTCTTTGTTTTGATGCAAGATTGATTTTCTAAGCCTGGTAAGTTCTTACATGACTGCATGAACAAGATCAGCTGTTGCCCAGAGTATAGAAGAAAGTGTAAACTGAGAAATTTGTTGAATTTTTTGGTTTGATGCAAGATTGATTTTTCTAGAGCCTGTAAGCTCTACCTGAAGTCTTATGAAATTATGCTGTTGCCTAGAGTATAGGTTGAAAGTAAACTGAAATGATTTGAGAAATGGTTTGAATTTTTCTGGTTTTGATGCAAGATTGATTTTCTAGAGCCTGGTAAGCCTCTACCATGTCTGCATGAACAATATCAGTTGTTGCCTAGAGTATAAGGTTAGAAAGTGTAAACTGAGATGATTTGAGAAATTGGTTTGAATTTTTCTTGTTTTGATGCAAGATTGATTTTCTAGAGCCTGGTAAGCTCTACCCAAGTCTGCATGAACAATATCAGTTGTTGCCTAGAGTATAGGGTTAGAAAGTGTAAACTGAGATTATTTGAGAAATTGGTTTGAATTTTTCTTGTTTTGATGCAAGATTGATTTTCAAGCCTGGTAAGTTCTCACATGACTGCATGAACAAGATCAGCTGTTGCCCAGAGTATAGAGTTAGAAAGTGTAAGACGAAATTTGTTGGAATTTTTGGTTTGATGCAGATTGATTTTCTAGAGCCTGGTAAGCTCTACCCAAGTCTCATGAACAATATCAGTTGTTGCCTAGAGTATAGGGTTAGAAAGTGTAAACTGAGATGATTTGAGAAATTGGTTTGAATTTTTCTTGTTTTGATGCAAGATTGATTTTCTAGAGCCTGAAGCTCTACCCAAGTCTGCATAGAACAATATCAGTTGTTGCCTAGAGTATAGGGTTAGAAAGTGTAAACTGAGATTATTTGAGAAATTGGTTTGAATTTTTCTTGTTTTGATGCAAGATTGATTTTCTAGAGCCTGGTACCCTCTACCTATGACTGCATGAACAATATCAGTTGTTGCCTAGAGTATAAGGTTAGAAAGTGTAAACTGAGATTATTTGAGAAATTGGTTTGAATTTTTCTTGTTTTGATGCAAGATTGATTTTCTAAAGCCTGAAGTTCTACATGACTGCATGAACAAGATCAGCTGTTGCCCAGAGTATAGAGTTAGAAAGTAAACTGAGAATTGTTGGAATTTTTGGTTTTGATGCAAGATTGATTTTCTAGGATGCAAGCTCTCTACCCAAGTCTGCATGAACAATATCAGTTGTTGCCTAGAGTATAGGGTTAGAAAGTGTAAACTGAGATTATTTGAAAAATTGGTTTGAATTTTCTTGTTTTGATCAAGATTGATTTTCTAAGCCTGAAGTTCTATACATGACTGCATGAACAAGATCAGTTGTTGCCAAGAGTATAGAGTTAGAAAGTGTAAACTGAGAAATTTGTTGAATTTTTTGGTTTTGATGCAAGATTGATTTTCTAGAGCCTGGTAAGCTCTACCCATGACTGCATGAACAATATCAGTTGTTGCCTAGAGTAGGGTTAGAAAGTGTAAACTGAGATGATTTGAGAAATTGGTTTGAATTTTTCTGGTTTTGATGCAAGATTGATTTTCTAGAGCCTGGTAAGCTCTACCCAAGTCTGCATGAACTATCAGTTGTTGCCTAGAGTAGGGTTAGAAAATGTAAACTGATTATTTGAGAAATTGGTTTGAATTTTCTTGTTTTGATGCAGATTGATTTTCTAAAGCCTGTAAGTTCTACACACTGCATGAACAAGATCAGCTGTTGCCCAGAGTATAGAGTTAGAAAGTGTAAACTGAGAAATTTGTTGGAATTTTTTTGGTTTGATGCAAGATTGATTTTCTAGAGCCTGGTAAGCTCTACCAAGTCGCATGAACAATATCAGTTGTTGCCTAGAGTATAGGGTTAGAAAGTGTAAACTGAGATGATTTGAGAAATTGGTTTGAATTTTTCTGGTTTTGATGCAAGATTGATTTTCTAGAGCCTGGTAAGCTCTACCCAAGTCTGCATGAACAATATCAGTTGTTGCCTAGAGTATAGGGTTAGAAAGTGTAAACTGAGATTATTTGAGAAATGGTTTGAATTTTCTTGTTTTGATGCAAGATTGATTTTCAGAGCCTGGTACCTCACCTATGACTGCATGAACAATATCAGTTGTTGCCTAGAGTATAAGGTTAGAAAGGTAAACTGAGATTATTTGAGAAATTGGTTGAATTTTCTTGTTTTGATGCAAGATTGATTTTCTAAAGCCTGGTAAGTTCTACACATGACTGCATGAACAAGATCAGCTGTTGCCCAGAGTATAGAGTTAGAAAGTGTAAACTAGAAATTTGTTGAATTTTTTGGTTTTGATGCAAGATTGATTTTCTAGAGCCTGGTAAGCTCTACCCATGTCTGCATGAACAATATCAGTTGTTGCCTAGAGTATAAGGTTAGAAAGTGTAAACTGAGATGATTTGAGAAATTGGTTTGAATTTTTCTGGTTTTGATGCAAGATTGATTTTCTAGAGCCTGGTAAGCTCTACCCAAGTCTGCATGAACAATATCAGTTGTTGCCTAGAGTATAAGGTTAGAAAGTGTAAACTGAGATGATTTGAGAAATTGTATTTTCGTTTTGATGCAAGATTGATTTTCTAAAGCCTGGTAAGTCCACATGACTCATGAACAAAGATCAGTTGCCCGAAGTATAGAGTTAGAAAGTGTAAACTGAGAAATTTGTTGGAATTTTTCTGGTTTGATGCAAGATTGATTTTCTAGAGCCTGGTAAGCTCTACCATGTCTGCATGAACAATATCAGTTGTTGCCTAGAGTATAGGTTAGAAAGTGTAAACTGAGATGATTTGAGAAATTGGTTTGAATTTTCTGTTTTGATGCAAGATTGATTTTCTAGAGCCTGGTAAGCTCCACATGTCTGCATGAACAATATAGTTGTTCTAGAGTATAAGGTTAGAAAGTGTAAACTGAGATGTTGAGAAATTGGTTTGAATTTTTCTGGTTTTGATGCAAGATTGATTTTCTAGAGCCTGGTAAGCTCTACCCAAGTCTGCATGAACAATATCAGTTGTTGCCTAGAGTATAGGGTTAGAAAGTGTAAACTGAGATTATTTGAGAAATTGGTTTGAATTTTTCTTGTTTTGATGCAAGATTGATTTTCTAAAGCCTGGTAAGTTCTAACATGACTGCATGAACAAGATCAGCTGTTGCCCAGAGTATAGAGTTAGAAAGTGTAAACTGAGAAATTTGTTGGAATTTTTTGATTTTGATGCAAGATTGATTTCTAGAGCCTGTTAGCTCTACCAAGTCTGATAGACAATATCAGCTGTGCTTAGAGTATAGGGTTAGAAAGTGTAAACTGAGATGATTTGAGAAATTGGTTTGAATTTTTCTTGTTTTGATGCAAGATTGATTTCTAAAGCCTGTAAGTTCTACACATGACTGCATGAACAGATCAGCTGTTGCAGAGTATAGAGTTAGAAAGTGTAAACTGAGAAATTTGTTGGAATTTTTTGGTTTGATGCAAGATTGATTTTCTAGAGCTGAGCTCACTCCAGTCTGCATGAACAATATCAGTTGTTGCCTAGAGTATAGGGTTAGAAAGTGTAAACTGAGATTATTTGAGAAAGTGGTTTGAATTTTTCTTGTTTGATGCAAGATTGATTTTCTAAAAGCCTGGTAAGTTCTACAATGACTGCATGAACAAGATCAGCTGTTGCCCAGAGATAGAGTTAGAAAGTGTAAACGAGAAATTTGTTGAATTTTTGATTTTGATGCAAGATTGATTTTCTAGAGCCTGTAAGCTCTACCAAGTCTGCATGAACAATATCAGCGTTGCCTAGAGAGAGTTAGGAAGTGCAAATGAGATGAACTTAGAATATTGAGAAAGAACATATTCTATGAAAATTGTTGTATTTAGAAACGTTTCATAGAATGGATGATAAAAAAATTCAATCTCCGAGTGGATTGGTGCGTCCCAAGGAGGACGTTTGGTGCGTCTCTGAGAGGACGTTTGATCCGGGATCAGTAAAGCATATATATGATTTGAAATTGGTTGACGATTTTCTGGTTTTGATGCAAGATTGATTTTCTAGAGCCTTTAAGCTCTACCAAGATGAACAAGATCAGCTGTTGATAGAGTATAGAGTTGAAAAGTGTAAACTGGATGAACTGAGAAATTGGTTGGAGATTTTCTGATTTTGATGCAAGATTGATTTTCTAGAGCCTGGAACGCTCTACATGACTGCATGAACAAGATCAGCTGTTGCCAAGAGTATAGAGTTAGAAAGTGTAAACTGAGATGATTTGAGAAATTGGTTGACGATTTTCTGGTTTTGATGCAAGATTGATTTCTTAGAGCCTGGTAAGCTCTACCATGACTGCATGAACAAGATCAGCTGTTGACAAGAGTATAGACAGAAAAATATATTAAGCCTCGTTTAGTGGAATGTAATTAGTCTAAGACGTTCATTTATTTCACCAGTTAATTTCAGTTATCTTTGAGATACGTATTTCGATCACAGTTGTGGTCGAAATACGTATCTGCAAAATAACAAAATTAACTGTGGAATTAAATGGACAGTACTTAATTCGTCTTAGACGGTTTAAGAGTATAGAGTTAGAAATTATTTAAATTGGTTTCTTCAAATCGCTAACTTTATATATATTCTGTAGCTTCATTTTGATTCAGGTTTTTTTATTTTTCATGTTTATTTTACTAATTTAATTTATATTTTGAGTTTCAATAAGTCTCGTTCCTGAAATTTATTATTTTTATATTAATCACATTTTTTTATTACAGAAATGTTTAACGTCGTTTTTAAATCTGGTTATATTCCTATTAGTGTAAAATAATAGAACAATGTATTGTTTATTTTAGTTTCCTCTTCTATTATGTTAGGGAACATCCATTCAGTTAATCCAATTTTTGTTTATTTAGTGTAGAAAGGAAAAGGATGTTAGAAGAAATAATAATTGAAATAAAATTATATCGTAGGATGGTGGAAATAGTAGAATTATGATTAAATTATAATTATATTGATTTATCCGTATCAATACAACATTGGTTCAAATCATTATCATAAATCATTAAATATCAGTCGTTTCATGAGAGTGACGACAGAGCAGCTTGCGACGTCCTGCGTGAGAACGTGAGATGTTACTGAGCGTAACACGGAGAGCGTCGTTCTTGAAGACTTGACAGGCGGGAAAATTAGTTTTGTGACGATTGGTGTGAAGAACGGACGTGAAAAAAAGATTGAATATGAAAAAGGATCAATACAAAAAGTGGAACCAAATTACTATGTTTTAATTATTTGAAAAAATTGAAACGCAGAATGACCAATTCGGAAAGACGTAATCACGTCAAAAAGAGAACGACAAGCCGAGAATTCAGTTCGAAAATGCATACAGTAGACGTTCGATAACTGCAAGTCATTTAACTGCAATGCTTTTTAGCTGCAATTCGATAGTTGAAACAACTGATGTCCGACTCTGCATTGCACTGAACATTTAAATGCACTTTTATTGCATCTGACACCGATTGACTACCGTTTGAAGTCTAGAATCGTTGCAGCTATCGAATACATGCTAACTGAAATAAACATGTTGCAGTTATCGAACGGCAGCTGTATATATAGACTTAAATGCCGTTTGTCCGAATGGATTAGTCAGGAAGGACATTTTGACAAATGTCTCTTTTGCGAAAGACCATTTCTCATTCCATTTTCATTTATTTAGTCTACATCAAACAGATAACACTGAATCAAAATTGACGCCACAATACATGGTTCGAGGCCGCATCTCTCCATCCTCGAGTACGCCCCACGCTCGCAAGTCCTTTTGCACCTGGTCTGCCCATCACGCTGCTGCGCTCCACGCGTCTCGTACCTGCCGGATCGGAATCGCACACCATCTACGCATGACACCTTCAGCGCAATTTTGAGAACAGGCACGAAAGTCCATCACCTTGTTTTAGTTCCGCGCAATTCAAACGAACGCCCGTGGATGGTCGCCGAAATCTTCAGACAGTTTTGCACACCATCCACCGTTGCTTTGATCAGTCTGGTCAGCTTTCAGGGCGTTCTCGTCCATAATTTTCCATAGCTCTACGCTGTCTATACTGTCGCATGCCGCCTTGAAATTAACGAACAGATGGTGCGTTGGGACCTGGAATTCACGCATTTTGAAGGATTTGCCGTCAGTAAAGGTCTGGTCCGTTGTCGAGCGGCCGTCAACGAAGCCGGCTTGATAACCATTTCTGAACCATTGAAGACCATTTCTACCAAACGGAATTTTCAACCAAATGATCTATTCGACCAAACGACCATTTCGGTCAAACGACCATTTAGACCAAACGGCATTTTCAGCCAAATGACCTGTTGTAAATTTCATTCGACCAAACTGGCTTGGCTGTATGTTGCATTCGGCCAACTTTTTCAACATAATAACCGTTTCGGACAAACGTCAGCAAACGAAATTCTCCAAGACTTTCGGCTTAATGTGTTATTCGGCCGAGTGGCATTTGTAAAATGGCTTTCGCCGAATGACTTTCGCCTCAACGACGGAAGGAACTTTTGGGCAGAGGCCAAATGCGAAAGGTGTTGCGAAACCCGGCAGGCTAAAAATCAGTTTAGTTGAAATGGACATAAGCCAAAAGACTGTTTGTCCAAACTAGAAAAAGTCGAAACAGTCGTTTACCGAAATGATACTTTGAAATGGACGATTGACAGAAAGCCGATCAGCCGAATGGCTGAAAGGGAACGGCACACAAATGGCTTTTCCGCCCATTTCAGTCGAACAGCATTTTTGGCCAGATGACTTATCCGGTCAAACGACTTGTTAGAGCAAACGATTTGACCAAATGAAATTTTCAACCAAACCGTTTTCGATCTAAAAACCGTTTCGTTCATTCCTGTCAAATGGAATTCGGGTAGATGACTTTCGACTTATCGTATTATTTGGCAAATGGCTTTTCGCCGAAACATTTTCAGCCAAATTATTCTCCTTTTTTGATTTCCCATGGAATTGCTGAAGAAATAAGGCTAGAAGAAATTCGCGTGAAAATTAAAAGAAATATAGATATTCATCCCAGAAAAACAAATCAATGAAGGAATTGATTTGTTTTTCTTATTTTGTGATTTTTTTCAGCAGTGAGCACACATGTTAGCAAAAACAAGCAACGAAATTGGTGCCGCATTTCTTTGTTTCGCAATGGGATGAATATATGTTCAGTGAAATGGAAAACGGAACAGTTCCCTTACTTGAAAAATTCCGAAAAAAAAATAATTAAAATATCGAACAGTTTCGCGTGAAAATTTAATAAAAACAAATTGTGGAAATTCTTACGAATTTTAGTGGAACTTATAATAACAGTAAAATGAAGTGGAAATTGAATAATTTTCCATGAAATGTCTTTTAAATCCACAATCTCCATAAAACTCTGAAGAAATTTTCGGAGAATTTCTGATAATTATTTCTGAGAAAGCTTCTTAGAGTTTCCCGTGGATATTTCGAAGCATTTTCTGTGTAAATTCCGAACAACATTCAATAGAAATTATGAAGCTTTTTCATGGATATTGTGAACACTTTCCTGTACAAATTTAGAACGATTTCGTGACAATTCTGAAAATTTTACATGTAATTCTGAAGAATTTTCAAGGAAATACCAAACAATTTTCCTTAGAAATTCAAAATAGCTTCCTGAAAATCCGAAAATAATTTCCAAATTATTCTGGAAAAACTTTGGGGAAGTTCATGACTTGAAAATATCCGGAAAACATCTCGAAGAAACGAACGCAATGAAAAATTGCCACTCCGTTTCAGCGCCTAAGATGTTGTTTGGCGTGTCGACGAAGACGCCGCCGCCGATCAAAATTATAACAAACGCCGCCGATGACGATTTTCGGGCCGCCGCACACCTCTAAGTGAGGATCTATTGCTTCCACAGCTGATGGGTCTTAAGAAGGTTTGTCAACGAAACGGTAAACCAGCAAAAGATTAAATGATGATTAAAATAGTTGGGCAGGTAGATTTTACTCTCTTAATCGATATCTTCAATACCGAATAAGGACGACCCCATTGAGCTAAAGAACACCAGTGGTTCAGAAGATCGAATATAGAAATTTAAGTTCGAAATTCTGTTTCGTTCTTATCGTCCTACTACTTGTGGAAACATGACACAATAGCTTGTATTTTTTAAATCTATGTTGCCAGGGTCCCTCCCCAGTTATCCCTAAAGAATAACCAATCCGCAGATGCCAAGTTTGATTCTCGATCTAAAATGCTAGTGGGAAAAGTGCTCAACTTTCTGGTAATAGTGTAACCTTTGTACTCAGCATACAAGACACATAGTTAAGCAATTGATTGGCATAGAAGAGCTTTCAATTGATGCTCCCGTTCAAAAGTTATCGAAAATGGAACGCAAGAGATGGGAACAAATTTTGCACACTCACGTTGGAAATTCAACATGGTCAGGAGGAATGATTTCGAAGTATCTAAATTAACCGCAGTTAACTGTAAAAACTGTCAGACGTTATCTGGAAACACTATTGCTGGATCGCATAGAACAAAACAACCGTAGAAGTGGAACATACGACCAGAAACTACAAGTGAAAATCTGCAGAGCAGTTCGGAACCATTTTGGGATTTCATTGCGTGATTCAGCGAAAAGGTGGCGCAGTGAACCAGCGGCACAGATCAAATAATCCGTCGGCGCGATGGTTTCAAGTCGTATGATGTCAGTAAGCGTCCCAGCAGGACCCTGAAATAGATCCTGCGGTGGCATTGCGTATCTCGAATCGAATCACTGATTCGTTCGTTTTGCATTCGTTTCGAAAAAATGCGGCATTATGTACTTCGTTCGAATTTATTCAGTCGCAGTACAACATTTCGAATGGTGCTGTACAGCTCAATCGAGTATGTTCTGTCAAACGAAATGTAAATCAGGGATGCCAGATGACATTTTCATATGTCTTCACAGTCGTTTAAAAATGTCTTCAAATGTCTTCAATATTAAAATTATGATTATCAGCGAGAAATTTCAAATCCAATACGTTTGTAAATTCAATAACTCCTTGTTTTACTGATGTGGAATAATGATTTTTTCACATACAAATTGTAATAATTCAAGAGAATTTTCTTTAAAATTTTTATTTTTTAACGAGTTGTTTCGTCCAGGGTGGACGACCCTACGTTGTGTTTCACTTCTATTGGGTTTCGGCGGCGATCAAGTAAAACGACTGCAGACTGAACTTCAACTATTGATTTATTACCTCCGAGAGGCAGCTGCCCGTCGGAGGTTACGATAACGAATACTGTACATTACATGGAGTGTGGAGTCGCCTTTATAGGCGACTCTTAGTACGGCAAAACAATTAATTTTATATATCACAATTATTGGGGACGCAAACATTCAAATTTAAAATCTAATTGACTATAGCACGCCAACTGCTACGCACATAACGCCTAGCAGTTGGCGCGATAACAAGAGAACAACGAAAATAGACATGAATAGCAGCTCACACGCTGCATGTGGGCTTTAACAGGCCACGACGATGAGCGCAATTCGTGATCGAACACGAGTTTCCTGATTTTGTATTGAGTCGATTTTTAAACAGAATTTTCGTGAAATTTTTCCAAATTTCTTTTTAAAAAATCCTATTGGATTCATAATTTACGTGAAATACTTGAAGAAACATCAGAGAATTTTCTGAAGGAACTTCCTGTAAAATTTCGAGATCAACTCTGATAAATTCTGATGGTTTTATAACTTATACTAATTTCTTTCTGATGAGCTTCAATACTGAAGTCTCCCTGAAGAAATTTTCTGAGAATTCTCTGGAACATCCAAAGGGTACTGAAGAAACTCCAGAAAAAGTTCAGAAGGAACTTCGGAGGACGAAGAACTTGGAGAAGAATTCCTGTAGAAACTTGAATGAATTACGGAGGATTTTCTGGAGGAATACCTAAATTTTCCTGATGAATTCCTGAAGGATATTCCTGAGGAATTACTGAAGCAATTCCGGCGGAATTTCTGAAAAACTTCAAGAAATTTTGGAGGTAGTTCTGGTGAATTGAGAAGCTTCAGAAAGAAATCGTGGAGAAATACCAGATAAATTCCATGGAATACTTCCGGAGGCATTCTTGAAGAGTCATGCGATATTTTTCTCAAAGGACTTCCAGTGGAGGAACTTACGGAGGAATCTGGTGGAACTTCCGCCGCAATCCCGGGAAAACTTTAGGAAAAATCCTGGAAGAATTACTGAGGAATTGTGAAGAAACTACCGAAGGAGTTCTGAGGATCTTCCAAATGAATTCCTGGAGGATTTTCGGAAAATCTTGAAATTCCGAACAATTTCCGGATGAATTACAGAAAATATACTAGGACGATTTTTGAAGAAATTCATAAGGAATTCGAGAAAACACTGGAGGAGTCCAAAGAATTTCTAGAAGAAATCTGCGAAGAATTTAACGAAAGGCAGGAATTTATTGAAAATTAGAGAAACATCCATTTAACACAACAATTTCAATTTCTTATCGACATTCGAAAGAATTTTCTATGAAAATTAATTGAGAAATTTTCTTGTGGAAATTAAAAGGGACTTATTGTGAAAGTGGAAATCAAGATGAATTTTCCGTTTAAATTTTGGAGGATTTCTAAATAACTTTACGGAAATTATTAAATATAAACTTTGTACTGAAATTCCAATTTCAATTCTCTTGAATAAAGACAAGATATTCCTCATAATTTTCTCCTTATTTACACGAACAATTTTTGAAATTGTCACAGCAAATTTTTACAAATTCACGGAAAATCTTAAAGAGTTTTCCGTTGATAATTAGAGGAAAGTCACATGGAAATACCGAACAATCATGAATTAATAAGGAATTTAGAAAAAGTTCAGGTTCTAGCTCAACGGTTTAATAGATTAAATCAAGTCAGAAATTTATTTTTGCTCAATAAGATCTCATTTGTTCCGATCGTAATGATCGTAATGATCGAAATACATTTTACATAATGCATCGGGGATTTTTTAATATCCAGCTCAAAGAGCACTATCTACGTAGAGGTATAAAATGCGTTGCATTTATCAAAGCTAGTGTGAAAGATTTTATATTTGAGATTCTAAGCCCGACAAAGACTTTCATAACATTTGTATTTTTTGTATAATTTACATATAGAAGTAGAATTATAAGTAAGAAATAAAATTATATTTTCTCTCGCTGGCTTATTGATTGTCTGTCTCAAGTATCTTCAAAAGTAGATAAGTCTCAAATATTTTGAAAAGTCTTCAAAATGTCTTCATGAAATAAATGTTCTTCAAGAGATTCAAATGTCTACAAATTGAAGACATGTCTTCAAATCTGGCATCTCTGATGTGAAATAGAGAGAATAAGATAATGGTTCCGTTAGTATGTCGCCCGCTGGAGAGACAACCTTAGCGCATGGCGATTGTATAAATAGAGCGAATAAAGTCATTTCATTTGCGTGAAGACATGTTTGTTGGGAAGGCATCTTTCAGGGCATGAATTGGCAATTAATTTATAAACAAGCAAATTGTCTAAATTAATCATTTCGTGTGTGTTCATTCTACGTGAAGTTAAACGATTTACAGATATGGAATGCTAATATCATTTCCAAACTTGGACGTACATGTTCATGATAGCATTAGAGGCGAAAGTATAGAATTGATAGTTCGTTAGGATACGGATAGCAGAATGTTTTTAAGAAGTCGATTTGGAGCGGAGGGCAATATTGTGATGACATATCACACGACCTTCCTTCTGCCAAGCTCCCGTATGAAGGGGAGGAAGAATATCAGTGTGGAAGCTGATATATCTCCACGGCCGCCTCTAATGCTATCATGAACATGTACGTCCAAGTTTGGAAGATGATATTAGTATTTCCATATCAAAGCAAATTGTGCTCAATGACTATGAGACAATATTATTTATTGAGCAGTTGCAAATGATTTAAACATTTATGATACGATATGTGTTGTAAATTATAAGATATTGTTACGACACAAATTATAAGTTTTATATTTATCTTGTTTATGCCATAGATCCATTTAAGCTAAATATTTTAAAGCAAAATAGGGTTCGATAATAAATTACTTTGATGTTCATGTGTTTTAGTTAAATGCATTTGGGTCATCTCTTGAGCGTTTTTCTATTTAACTTAATCATTTTACATAGAATTTCACGCGGTTTATCGAAATCGTCAAAAATATGTGAAAATCGCAAAAAAAACGATTTTAGTTGAAGTCGTTTTACGCAATTTCGGGATAATTAGATTTCATATTGTCTGGAAACTCTAAAAGTAGGTATACTAATGACATTCTTTCCTTTAAGACAATAATCAAACTTTCTCTTCCTGTAGAGAAAATAAAAATATAATTAAAAACTTTCAGCAAGAAATAACCTTCGGATAACATTCGAAAGCTATAAAGGTGACGAGTGATTTTCATTCGACTTGAGTCGTGTTTCGTGGTATCGAGTTTTATAATGCCAAAACATCTCGTTATTCTTGTACTCCTGGAGCATACTCGAACGATGAGTCGTTTTCGAGATCAAATCGAGCCGTAATGCCAAACATGTTCAAATTTCGTTCGAATCGAGATGCACAATGCCACCCTGTTGCCAAACATCGCGCAAAAATGCTCGAGCAAGTTCTGACGAAATACAATTGATGTTTTGATGGGCGTTGAAATTAATATTAAAATTGACTTTCGATTCCGACACAAGTTTTACCTTGCCAAACGGAAGGTAATTCCAGAAAATTCAAATGTCTATGCAAGCAAGATTGCTCACAAATTGATGGTATGTCAAAGCATCTGAGTTGTGAAGCAAAGTTTTTCATCACTGGAGCAAGCTAAATAAGCAAGATACAAGGAGGAGTGCTCAGAAGCGCTTTTGCCATCCATTCAATCAAACGACTGTCCGGTGTTGCTTTGCCTGACTTAGCAATCATTACAGACGGATGTTATGGAATGGTATGAATAATAATGACGTTATTGAAAATCTATCAATCCAATAAATGCCCAAATTTTCGTCCCAACGAAAAATTAGGCAATTATCATAGCGAAACTCGATAAATGGTGCAAAACAATCAGAAAACCATCTTATATGGAGAAGTAGTGTGAAGATAAGATTGTTGACCGTTCTATTTACTGTACAAAAATAACAAGTGGTATTGAGAGAAAAGACAGAATCTATCCGAAATGCTAATGAATATTCGAATTTTTTCCTTCAAAGTTACGTCAACGTAATTTGTGGACGCTCCCTAATAAAGTATTCTCAAGACCAACCTCGATAAAATGTTTTTATGCTCCCAACAGAATTTTTATTTAGAGAATGAATAACTCAATTTATACAAACTTTGGGATTTGCCAGTAAATCTGAAGAAGAAGAAGAAGTACGAACTATGCGATTAAAACCCAGTCAATATGCTAATTATATTATTTTGTGCAACAAGCAAACGTGATTTCGATCTTACTTCTTTCGCAAACCTATCAATATAGTTCATCCATCTTTGAACTCGTTAACAGGATAGCGTTACTGCTCTGAACTTCATCTCATAGCTGATATTCATCCGAAAATCAAACCAATGAAAAGAATTTGACTGTTGCTTATTTATGTTATTTTATTCAGCAGTGAACGCATGTTTACAAAAGAAGCGACGAGATTGGTACTGACTCACACTACGACAGATTTTAAGTGATCAGTCTCTTCGCACTTGTACAAATAACAGTTGATCTACGCCATTCCATTTTCATCACATTCAACTAAACATCAAAGTGTACATCAAAATGCGAAACATATTTTCCAGAGCAGATTCACAGAGCACTCTATCATGGTTGACACATTAGATTCATGCGCTGAATAAAAACTACTTATGAAATTCGCTTATCACCTTAATGGCTCTATAAAACATGAATTGTTTAATGATGCTCAAAACTATTGAATTATCAATATTTTCTATGTACATTTAAACGCCTACGGACCACGAAAACGAGAATTCTCAAAAACCTCTATTCGAAATATTGTGTGATCTCTACTAACTTCAATCTAAGGAAAATATTAACGCGTTAATGCCCACGCTCATTGTCCAGGCCTTGTGTCGGTAGACACACGGTTAATGAGCTTTTCGTAGATCCGTCAATTTGACGGCGACGAGCACATTCCTATTAAGACTCTACTTTCCTATCAAGTAGAGCCCATCTATTGGAGAACGAAAAAAGAATATCTACCAATAGGTTTTTGCAGCTGAAAATGTTCACAAATAATCGCCAAAAAAATGAAAGTATAGAACAATTAACGATCGTATCACCATCGCCTCGGGCATGCTCCGCCATAGGAATGTTTCCTTTGGTCCTTCAAAAGATAAACATTTTGTATGTACATGTACATGGTACCGCCACACTTTCATTCGTTCGAGCTCGAGCCCGAGTCTAACAGCGCCTAGTAGAAATAAGCTTTATTTTTGCTACAGCAATTCCATTTGTGTCACTTTAAAATGTTACTGCAGCTAAATTATGCTTGGTCTGGGTTCTCTGAGCGAACCGCATTTCGTCGGGTGCAGTGTGTTTTCTGTTGGGAGAACATAGCGACATTCAGTTGGTTTGATCTGGAACGAACGGGCGAGGCAATGAGTTTTTGTTCGCTACTCTTTATTCTAGTTCAGAATAAACATTATTCGGATGATAAATGACCTTATTTTATTACAGCAAATCATCAACACTTGAATATTTTTCCAGATTCGAAGAACAGTTGATTGGTTTATGTAGGAGTACAACGGACAATTTGAGTTTATTTTGTGAACCAAAACATTGTGGTACACAGAGTTCTCTTAATTTGCCACAAAGTCTATCTTTCAAAAATATTCAAAAGGCTAAAAATGCGGTAAAATTTAGGATGAATGTTAGATTGAGGAAATGTAAGTCGTGTAAAACATAATTTAGTGTAATCACTCAACGCAACATATATACATCCATTTTATACCCGAAGTCGACAAAATTCCTAGACCGAACTGGGATTCAAACCATGTTACCTTCATAGTGGACTGCTTTATAACCTTCGTCTAACAACTGAGTTACAGAAAGTCAGCTTTTCTATCCATCTATTCATCTATGGATAGTAGAAAGTTAAAAGTAGGTTCCTTCACGAGTTAAATTAGAAATGACCCTGAAATAATGGTAAAGATTCTTTATAGTGCCTCATAAGGTACTGATATGTCGAACTAGAATGAATTTATTCCAATACTCGTAAGTTGCATAAATATAAAAGCAAAAGCTCTCAAATAAAGCATCCATTTAACAAGAAAAAAGTGTTATACATTTCCTAAAAGCCATAATATCAAACCCAAACGTTTATCACATACCGAATTTCCTCGTTGTGGCCATACAGACGGCAGACAACATCGACACACTTAGCCTCTGGCTTCAAATTGACACGAACGATACCCTGAAGGGTGAGGTCCGTTTTCAATTAGATAAAACTAACACCTGCTGTGTGGTTCGCCCGAAAATCCATTCTTGTCGACCACTTGACCATAAAAACACATTTCTTCTGAAAAGATCCACCCATTCTCCAGGCGGCATCCGCTCACACTCATTTACCTATTTTCCTTTCGATTTTCCGGATGACATAGGTACACCGTGAGACCAAAGCACAAAGCTACTGAAATAGAAACCCACTTAGCGGCGGTAGTGCCTTTCTTATCTTGAAACTGAGGTAATGGTTTATGAGTTAATTTAATTGGTTACTCTCTAATCCATATTTGGCTATTTATAACACACATACGCACACACACATGCTTTTCTCCGCTAGTGAACTGAACGACTAGAACTCGGTCCTTCTTAACTTTCAAAAGAAAATTAGTTTCTGATTAAATACACAGCCTATCAGTGATCCTCGGCGCATGAGAAAAGTGTTCAAAAGCAAAAAGTTCTCATCTAAAACAAAGACATTATTCAACAGCAGGAATGTGAAAATATGAGATAGTGGAAACCGGGAAAATGGGTTTCACTTGTTTACTGCCTCATATTCTTTTATACCGAGTGATACGGTGGTGGCTTTGGTGACCAGTGGAACTATATGGATGTCACGTCGAATGAAGATTTTTCATTTGGTTTAAGACCTTTTTGCTATTCTCGTATCAAAGTATATGTAAAGGCTATATGTTCGCTCTGAAATCAAACTTTAATAGAAGGCCCTGAGAGCAAAAAGGTTATATACCGAACGACTTAGATCAACGCATCGAGGTTATGCCTGTGTATGTATGTGAGTGTCTGTGTATGTGTGCGTAAAAAATCTCACTCATGTTTTAGGTATTTCTCTAATCGATTCGCTCGCAACAAGTTGCATTCGACTCGGAATCCTGTCATTGTTTCCCATTTAAAATTGTCAGATCAAACAAAGAGCTTCAAACAAGCACGTAAATACTTTTGAATCTGAAAATTTTCCTCACGTTTCAGTTGGAAGAACTTTTTTTCTACAATCTTATAACAGCATTATTACTCCATCCTATCTTGCAAAGAAATGAACATTTTCGAAACATATCAAACTAGCAAACTACAGAAAATGATTAAGAAAAAACATGAGAATCGTTAGAAGACGCACGGAACAGCTGTTTGACATCAAGATTCTCATGATTTCTTGTCGCTGTATTAAATATGTTAACCAAAACGCGAGCGGATAAGAGATGCCACTGGATCTGGCGACGTCAACATAGACCTGTGCGCCGCCACGCCACGCCGCATGAAAATTGCCCACGCCTCCGAAATTATAAGAAAATAAGAAAATATTCTTACCACGTCGATGGCATTTTCCCTGAAAGTCAAGATTTATCTAGCTGTTGTCGGAAATAAATATTTTCAGCCAAGTTCATATGACAATTATCTTCTTCACAATTATGCAGCATTTACTCTCATGTCCGATAGTCTAGACCCAACAAAATTGAAAGCAGATGGAGGGCTTATATAATTTAAAACAGTCTTTTTTAGCTAAAAAAGTAGCCTATTCAGTCTGAATTGCTTGTTAAGGAACCACTTGTTGGACAACGTGTGCTCGGCCTACCAAAACAATATTTGTTCAAACGAAATGCACCTGAAATTTACTTATTTAGAAAATAAGGGAATTTTTCTTCAGGAATTCAAAGGATTGCTACAGAACTTTTTCGTCAGTACGTACTAAATTGTTTCGGTCTGAGAATTGAAACTGTATTTGACCCCGGGAGTCCTGCTACGTTCCAGAAGGGGACGTGCCTTAGCCCCAAGCTGCTGGTCTAGAGCCGACGGCAGCTTCCGGGGTGGGCACACAAGACCTCTTGTCTCCCGGGTTCCAGGGCGTTGTTTCGAATGAAGAGTTTTCGGTGGGGTGGTCCTAATAACGATTAAGTTGATTTATCTTTTAAGCTTTTTATTCGGTGGCTACGGGGGACGGTGAGCTTCGCAACACTGCTTTGACGAAATACCAGTGGAGAGATGGCAACGGCAGCCGACCAGATGAGTGAGGGTCGAGTGGTGGCTTCACGAAAGCCGATAACGGCGGGGAATGTAGAAGCGGCGACGGTGATGCGCAGTGAAGTGGGCTTTGCGATGGATGAATGGCGGCTGGATGACGGCCAACTGATGACCTGTCTAGGAACGCCACTGGTGGCGAATGGCTTCAATCGAAGATGGCGTTAGCTTGATGACGGCCGACTGATGGCCTGTCAAGGGCGGCACTATGATGGCGTTGGCTTGATGTCGATGAAAGTTCCACAGTTGACGGACGGCTTAGGCGTGGCAAGACTGCCGTAGCGCAATGCGGAGCGGCAGCTGTCGAAAAACGATGGCGTCTCAAGACTTGGACGGCCTCAAAAGTGTTCTCACGGTGTCTCTATGGGGAAACATTATTTTTCAAAAAATCAGTATCTCTGAAACACCCACCACGTGAAAAGAAAATGCTTTCCTCTTTCATATTGTGGGTAAACTAAAATGTTCTATCGGGGGATCTAGAACAATTTTTTTTTCACTATTTTTGGTGCAAACTTCATAGAAATCTCAAATGAAGCCGATTTAACCCCCCCAAAAATGTATGGAAAAATGAACCCCGATAGAACATTTTAAAAATGCATCTACGTGAAAGAAGAAAACCTATACTTTCGGGTAGTGATTGTTTTAGAGATACTGATTTTTTGAAAATAAGCCTCTTCGGACAAACGAAAACGATTTCCACCTCGCGGTCTCGGTGGCTTCAACAAATTAACCAGAAAAACTCTTTTTTCCAATTTCGCAGGAATCACACCGAGTGATCTGTCGAAAATCACAAACCGTACAATCGTTCGGTCACACGACTAATAATCCCTCATCCCTGTTTTTCGTCTCCACCTTTTCCACAGAGCAAAATCTCCCATCCCCCACTAGGTACTCACTGTCGCTACATCCGCTCACATAGCTATCCAATTTCGCACTTGTTTTGCCTCATCACCCGTTATTATTGCTTTTGGTAACCATCGTCGCCGCAGCCAAACGAGCGAATTTTGAATTGCCCGTTGAACAATATCTGGACAAAATTCAACCCTCCGACCCCACACCAAATACTGAAAAAAGTTGCCGTTCGGTAACAAAATATTTCAGAATTTCATTTAAACATTATTTGGAAACTCGATTTTAAAAAAAAATAATATTTCATGAACTAAAACGTCTACTTCTAGAAATCCTTCAGAATTAGGAATTTCTTCGAAAATTTCTCCTTTAAGTCCATCGGGAAATCTATATGAAACTCATTCAAGAATTTATATCAAAATTCAAAAATACTTCATCCATTGGTCATCAAAATCTTTTATAAACTTCTTCGCATATTCTCACAAAAATTCCTGGAATTCGTATTCCATTTGTATTCGTATACGCAATCCTGGAGGAACTTCCGGAGGAATTCCTAGAGGAACTTCCGGATGAATTATTGGGGGAACTTCCGGAAGAATTCCTGGAGGAATTCCTGGAGGAACTTCCGGAGCAACTTCCGGAAGAATTCCTGGAGGAATTCCTGGAGGAACTTCCGGAGGAATTCCTGGAGGAACTTCCGGAGGAATTCCTGGAGGAACTTCCGGAGGAATTCCTGGAGGAACTTCCGGAGGAATTCCTGGAGGAACTTCCGGAGGAATTCCTGGAGGAACTTCCGGAGGAATTTCTGGAGGAACTTCCGGAGGAATTCCTGGAGGAACTTCCGGAGGAATTCCTGGAGGAACTTCCGGAGGAATTCCTGGAGGAACTTCCGGAGGAATTCCTGGAGGAACTTCCGGAGGAATTCCTGGAGGAACTTCCGGAGGAACTTCCGGAGGAATTCCTGGAGGAACTTCCGGAGGAATTCCTGGAGGAACTTCCGGAGGAATTCCTGGAGGAACTCCTGGAGGAACTTCCGGAGGAATTCCTGGAGGAACTTCCGGAGGAATTCCTGGAGGAACTTCCGGAGGAATTCCGGGAGGAACTTCCGGAGGAATTCTTGGGGGAACTTCCGAAGGAATTCCTGGAGGAACTTCCGGAGGAATTCCTGGAGGAACTTCCGGAGGAATTCCTGGAGGAACTTCCGGAGGAATTCCTGGAGGAACTTCCGGAGGAATTCCTGGAGGAACTTCCGGAGGAATTCCTGGAGGAACTTCCGGAGGAATTCCTGGAGGAACTTTCGGAGTAATTCCTGGAGGAACTTCCGGAGGAATTCCTGGAGGAACTTCCGGAGGAATTCCTGGAGAAACTTCCTGGAGGAATTCCTGGAGGAACTTCCGGAGGAATTCCTGGAGGAACTTCCGGAGGAATTCCTGGAGGAACTTCCGGAGGAATTCCTGGAGGAACTTCCGGAGGAATTCCTGGAGGAACTTCCGGAGGAATTCCTGGAGGAACTTCCGGAGGAATTCCTGGAGGAACTTCCGAGGAATTCCTGGAGGAACTTCCGGAGGAATTCCTGGAGGAACTTCCGGAGGAATTCCTGGAGGAACTTCCGGAGGAATTCCTGGAGGAACTTCCGGAGGAATTCCTGGAGGAACTTCCGGAGGAATTCCTGGAGGAACTTCCGGAGGAATTCCTGGAGGAATTCCTGAAAAAACTTCCGGAGGAACTTCCGGAGGAATTCCTGGAGGAACTTCCGGAGGAATTCCTGGAGGAACTTCCGGAGGAATTCCTGGAGGAACTTCCGGAGGAATTCCTGGAGGAACTTCCGGAGGAATTCCTGGAGGAACTTCCTGGAGGAATTCCTGGAGGAACTTCCTGGAGGAATTCCTGGAGGAACTTCCTGGAGGAATTCCTGGAGGAACTTCCTGGAGGAATTCCTGGAGGATCTTCCGGAGGAATTCCTGGAGGAACTTCCGGAGGATTTCCGGGAGGAACTTCCGGAGGATTTCCGGGAGGAACTTCCGGAGGATTTCCGGGAGGAGGTTCCGGATGAACTTCCGGAAGAATTCCTGGAGGAACTTCCGGAGGAATTCCTGGAGGAACTTCCGGATGAATTCCTGGAGGAAATTCCGGAGGAAATCCTGGAGGAACTTCCGGAGGAACTTCCAGAGGAATTCCTGAAAGGACTTCCGAAAGAATTCCTGGAGCTGCTTTAAGAGGATTTCCAGGAGAAATTCACGGAGGAATTTGTGAGAAAAATTGGAAAATTTCAATTGCTTGCAATAAGCTCACGCTGACCCACGCCGCCGCTGGCTGAAAATATTCTATCACGCCGCCGCCGATAAATTTTTAATCGGCGCGCAGGTCTACGTCAACAGATTGTGGGAAAATATTCACGAAGTTGTGACTACAACTGCGCAGGAAGTGTTGGGCACTGCACATCGACGTCAATGAAATGGTTGGTTTGATGAGGAGTGCCAGCGAGTGACGGCCGAGAAAAGACTACGGTGGCAGCCAGGTGGAAGGAGCACTTCGATGATTTGTTGAACGGTGAAAATGAAAAAATATTAAGGAGCAGGATGGACATTAAGTTGGCTCAAAAATCACTTTTTGCAATTCCTGATCATAATATCTGGTTTACAGTTCGTCTTTGAGTGATTAAACGGCCTACTTTTCCATACCAACGAAATGGGTGCTTTAATGAACATTATGCAACTCAAATGGGTTGCATAATATTCATTATTGCACTCATTTGGGTGCTATAATGGAAAACCAACATCAGAACAGTTGTTACATGACTACAATTTGCTGAATTAGCTTCGGTAAGTGCTCAAATAGTGTATTCTATGCGCCCCGTAATAAGTTATATAGTTTGGTGGACAAGACATCATTGCAAAAAATAGCGTGTGCAACTCGTTGCAAAACTCGATTTTTTCAGCACTCGTAGTATTTATCCAACTCGGCAAGCCCCGTTGGATGAACGTACAACTCGTGCTGAAAAAATCATCTTTTTGCAACTTGTTGCACAAACTACTATTTTCAAATTACGATGAATTTACGATGAAGAACTATGATACTCATTCAGATCTTAAAGAATTTAATACAGAATGTTATGCAGAAAACCGCGAGAAGATTAGAGTTTATTAGGCAAAGATATTAGCATTTTACTGGAGTGTTGTAGGGGTGAATTTATTTATTTTCAAAGGTAAAAGAAACGAAATTTGCTCAAACCCCACTTCAGAGAAATGCTAATAACTTAGCCGGGCAAACTTTAATCTTCTCGCGGTTTTCTGCATAACATTCTGTATTAAATTCTTTAAGATCTGAATGAGTATCATAGTTCTTCATCGTAAGTTGTGCCGTCCAACTGCAATTCACTGTTTTTGGATGTTTCTGCATACATTTTTGCATATAAACTTCCAACGAGTTTAGCACCGCCCAAACGTTGACCGATTTGGCTGAAATTTTGTCCAGAGCATCAGGGCATCAAATAGAACCAAATAAGAGGGCGGCCCATCAAAAAAATTGAAAAAGGTTTTTGCTATACTAATTTGAGCCACCCTAATGGACATAGTCGGCGACGGTCAAGCAGTGGAACCACCAACGCTGGATGAGGTAAAGAAGGCTCTAAACGAGCTGAAAAACAGTAAATCTGCTGGGAAGGACGAGATCCCGGTCGAGCTTCTCAAACACGGAAGTGAGCAACTGCAATAATCGATCCCCCACATTATCCAGAAAATATGGGAGGATGGAGAACTGCCTGTCGGCTGGTTGGATGGCCTTATATGCCCAATCTATGAGAAAGGGCACAGACTAGAGTGTTTCAATTACAGAGGGATCATCCTTCTGAGCTCGGCGTACAAATTTCTGTCGCGTATCCTGCGCATCCTTAAGGAGTCCTTCGTCGGCGAATACCAGGCAGGATTTCGTGAGAGCCGATCAACAACGGATCAGATGTTTAGCCTGATAAATTCCGGGAGTACAACTTGTAGACTCACCTTCTGTTCATTGATTTCAAAGCAGTGTACGATTCAGTGAAGAGAAATGAGCTGTAGCAGACAATGTCCGAACATGGTTTTCCGGCGAAACTGATTAGTCTGTTACGTGCAACGCTGGAAGGCTCGAAATCAATTATTCAGATTGCAGCAAATTAGATCTGCCCAATTTAGATATACACTGGATGTTGTTTTTACACGATGGATTTTGTTACGATACACGATCACTTTCTTAATTTTTCACCCATCCTAAATGCTTAACGCAGAATAATTACCATGTGATTTTTCTTTGAATTATCTATTTTGAAACATGTTGCAAAGATTATGGTGGCAAATTGAAGTCACACCAACAAAAATACGAGCGAAAAAAAATCGTGTAAAAACAAAATCCTGTGTATAACAAGAGGGTAAGGTCACCAACACGACGAAGACGAAGCACATAATAGGAAGAGGTTCAAGAGAAGATAACGTGAGCCACTCACCTCGTGTTTGTATCGGTGGTGACGAAATCGAGGTGGTCGGAGAACTCGTGTACTTGGGTCTTGGGCTCACTGGTGACTGCCGAAAATGATACCAGCAGAGAAATTCGGAGACGCATCGTGGCTGGAAACCGTACATACTTTGGACTCCGTACATATATTGGACGATCGAATAGAGCTCGCCGCCGTACCAAAGTGACTAAATATCTACAAAACGCTCATTAGATCGGTAGCTCTCTACGGACACGAGACCTGGACGATGCTTGTGAAGGACCAACGCGCACTTGGAGTTTTCCGGCTTTAGTCTGAGCAAATAATAATAATTGTGGATATTATTAGTTTGGATCGCAAACATGTCATATTATGCCAACTTCTTCCAACAATGCCATAAAACTCAAACTAATTCTAGTGAGAAATATTTTACTTCGGGGTTTCCTTATCTCCAAGATGCATTCTCTGTTTGTCACTTTACCATGACAAGATAGCGCTGTGGGTGGTGACGGTACGGTGGTGCGAGATCTGTCACCGGACTGTACAACAGCAGCGAACCAAGTGCGAACACCTCCACGGCCGTTCCGTGTCTCGCCTCGCCATGGCCGTCCGGCTCGGCAAGGATAGAAACGAAGATAAATTAAAAGTTGGAAATTGAAAAAGTTAACTCACCAGGATGCAAATTCCTGTGCAGAAGACAACTTTCTGATGAGTTGTGAAATTATTTATATTTAGCACTACTTTGCAGGCTTATTCCACACTCCATTGAGTAAGTGGATTTGGTTGTGAGGAGAACAAATGTGAGTTTTTGTTTTCTTTTATAGCGAAGCAACTATGTTTGTTGAACATCTGTGGAAGTTTTGTGTATATCAAAAGTGATTTGCAAACTTTGCAATGTTATAGATCTTGAATCCTACAAATGTTAACGATTGAAAACACAGAGATAATTATAGTTTCTTCAAAATGAACCTCTACACTTCGCTGAAGTATGCTTGGAATAGTTGATTATCTAAGCATTCTAAGTTTGCTAATACAGAAAATAGGATTCTTTCAATTAGTAGGTATATGCATAAAATATTTTCAAAAAATATTAGGGAGGATTGTTCCGAAATTGAATAACTCTTTTCAACAAACTTTGATAAAAAAAAATGTTCAGAGATAGAACAAAAAATGATCCAAGGATGTTGTGCAATCATGACTAGCGATATAAATTTTTAAGCTTCTGTGACTCGCATGATACCTGATCGCATATACAGTCTGCGTCAAATGCAACAATTTTGCCTGTTTCATTTGTGTAAAACTTTTGCAATGGAAATTTTCCACAAGAAAGAATAGATTCATATGAAAAAGTAGTAAAACTACGAAGTGTTTATAAAGATGTGTCTTCTTTTATATCGAAATTAAATGAAAAACCCCAGCGTGCATATGCATAACCATTGTATCGTTAAACGCCCATCGTATTGCGGATTATTTCAACAAATTATATTCCGAAAATCAATTTCACAATTTGCAGTTATGCTTGCATGTATGTTTGCACTCTGTGAGCAATACCTACCGCATTGGAACAGAAAGCTCTAATTTCAGCATATTTTTCATTTCATGTTGGGCATTCGATCCCCTGCGATAATAGGGGATATCACGCCGGCTGGCAGCTACCTACACAGGCCGAAATGCAAAATGGTTTCGTTAGTACAAATCAACCATCCCGCCCGCGTTTGAGAACGGTAACTGACCCGGTTGTGTGGCATATAATTCAGTTCTGTTGCGCCTGCTAATGATAATTTTATAAATCATACCAACCCTCGAGTGGACGCCTTCGGGGTGGCTCGAAAGCATATATTCGTCGGATTTGTGTACAGAACCACCCCAAATCACCGATGGGAGAGCATAACCGTATTAGAATTCAGTAATGCTGATGCTGCAGTAATCCCACCAGCAGATCATAAACAATTGGCTAACTTTTCTGTTTTGTGGTTCCGAGCATTACAGGATGTGCATTGCCGTACTCTAGGGTGAATGTCGCATTATACTGCGAGCAGAGCTGCCGGATATTAAAATGTGCGGATTAATCTACATAGTGGTGGTACAGCCTTCTTCGTAATTAGTGACGATGACATTCAAACAGCGACAGCGAAAACCACGACGTTTTCTATAAAACTCATGCACAAAACTTCTTAGTAAACACAACCAACTGAGTTTTTTTTTGCGGTGAAAGCTCGATCCCTAAATGTCTGGCCCAAACAGTCAGATTATCTAGGGTACTTTGCAATGTTCCTTCCAAAACATTTGCACAAGGACCTCTTAGAGATATCACGGCATCATCTGTAAGTTGTCTGAGCGTGCATTGTCCTTCCAAACAATTGTCAATATCTTTTACATATAAATTATAAAGCAAGGGACTTAAACATGATCCTTGGGGAAGGCCCATGTATCTATTCCTGGAAGTTGTCAGTATGCCGAGTGTGATGTTCATTTGTTTCTCTGACAACAAATTGTACATGAAATTATTCAAAATATCGGGTAATCCATTACTGTGCAGATTGTATGACAGTACTTTATTTATTTATTTATTTATTAACAATTACCATATAGCAACATAAATAATCACATATTGATTTTCAATGCTTATGCTACTATGCAACGTCTAATACCAATAACTACATACTGAATAAGATATTTAGATTCCGCTTAAATAAAGAAAAACTTCTTTCGCACCTATGATTTCTAGGTAAATCGTTCCAAATTCTTATAGCTCGTAGGCGGAAGGAGTCTCTTAAACTGTTTGTGAAACATCTAGGAACGATAAGTAACGAACCTCGCGAAGAGCGAGTATATCTGAAAAAATCTCGAAGATAAATTGGAGAGTTGTTAATAATTTTAAATGTTTGGATACAGGTTCTGAACTTTAAATGATTTGTAAAATCAGTTCCAAGAATAGCCTTTCTATAATTGGATAAATGATCAAACTTTTTCAGATTAAAAGCATATCGTGTAGGTTATCGGTTTAGTTTTTTCGTGTTTTTCTTAGTTACAAGGCCAAACAAAATATTACCATAATCAAACAGTGGAACTAAAAGAGACCTGACCAGTTGAATCCGGATATGTTGGGGAGTACAACGTCTCAATAATACAAGCGAGTGTAAGGCATTATAATAATCGTTTGGGTTTTTCCTCCGTTGAGAATCAGGCCGTTTTGCTCGCACCATAGCAATATACTCTGAATGTCAGAGTTCATTCGATTTACCATTTCTGATATTGTGCCAGGGACCCCAGATATGTATAATTGACAGTCGTCTGCATACAGGTGGAATCGACAATGTGACAGATTCAATGGAAGATCATCAATGTACATTGAGAAAAGTAGCGGTCCGAGAATTGAACCTTGAGGCACCCCGCTTAGAACAGGAATTAATTCAGATTCAGGTCTGACAAATATGACTGAATTAATTTTATGGAGAATTGATCTAAATAGAAGTTATATTTTAACTTGGTACACATTTGTCTATGATCAATAGAATCAAATGCTTAACTAAAATCAAGAAGAACCACTAACGCTTCTCTAACTCTAATGTCGTTTTCTATTTTAATAAGGGCGGTTACGGTGCTGCATGATTTCCTATATCCAGACTGGAATGGACATAACAGATCGTTATGTGTCAAGTAGTTATTCAGTTGCTGAGAGAGTAGTGATTCGAATATTTTTGAAAGCGCACAAAGAATACTAATCGGACGATAGTCTCTTTCAGTAACAGGGTGGTCAATCTTACCTATTGGGATTACAAGTGGAAAATCTGAGGAAGTGATACAACAATTAAAGATATCCCGAATGTATGTGTTTCGAATGGGTGTGTTTCAACGTCGTCATTTTGATTGAATGAAAGTGGAGTGTAATGAGCAACAAAGAATGAGTTCAGAGTATCAGCGCTTACATCCCCTCCACCCATACAAGTGTTTGTTTGTTTTAAGCCTAATCGTTTAATGTTCTTCCAAAGTTGCTTAGCAGGAAGGTCAGCACTTAACTGCGAGGTGAAATATTGACGTTTTATACGATTGACCTCTCGATTTGTCAGGTTGCAAAGACAAGTAAATTATTTTCATTTACGCTGATTCCCTTTATCGCGTTTCCAATATTCGTAAGCCTCGGACCGATTTTTAATCAATCGACGAATGTGAGTATTGATCCAAGGAGTACTTGGATCTTTAATCGTTTTTTCTTGAGCGGAGCATGCTTACCAAGAATGGTGAAGAATACATCATTGAAACATTTTAGTTTTCCATTAATCCCCACACAATTGAACACACCATCAAAATTTACGCTACGTAAATCAGACAGAAAAGTCGATTGATTAATTTTGTGATATTCACGTGTCCAGTATACATTAGCACCAGGTTTAGGAAGCTTGGATTTTGTAATCAATGCAAATAAAATCATGATCTCTAATTCCTCCCACTGATGACCGATAAACGATCTTCATGTTCTCTGTGCAATTACTTGTGAATAAATCAATGGTGGATGCAGAACCGGGTCTGTGACAAGTTGGATGAGTTGGAATCAGTTTAAAGGATAATGCGCTCAAATGATCAATTAGTTTTAATGTCTTGTTAGAGTTCTCCATCATCAAATTGATGTTGAAATCGTCTGTAACCAAAATATTAGGTTCTGTAGAGAAAATTTCAGAAACAATGCAGAAAACTGTATCTAGTTTAGCAACTGCCACGTCTGGGGGTTTATAGACGACTCCACAGACTAAGTTGGCCTGTTTTAATTTGATAAAGAAGTATTCAATTTCGCTTTCTTTTCCAGATTTAGTGATGACAGAGAATTTGAGATTTTTTTTCTCATAAAAGGCGACTCCACCCCCTCTTGATTTGTTCTTATTATCGCGATCAGATCTAATAATTTTGTATCCCTCAAGTGCAACTGGTATGCTCGTATTTGAAGGTTTGAGCCAGGTTTCTACAACAGATAGAACATCTAATTTTGAATTAACAATCAAAGAACGATAGTTTTCAATGTTCCTAGCTAAACTCCTTGTGTTGTGGAGAGCTATTTTAATAAAGTTATTGGAATAGTTTTCATTTTCCCATAATCTAGAGAATGTAGCTTCAGTTTCGAATCGTATCAAACCGCAAAGGAGCTGAAGAAGTATTGGAATCATTTAGTGCATTGATATTTGAATCAGTTTGTGCATTGGTATAAGAGTTACTTACGCTAATCATTTCGGTACTAGCAGGCTTGGTACGTTCACGTTTTTTGGCTGAAACTCGCAAATTTCTACACCTTCTGGCCAATAAAAAAGATCGTTAATTACAGCGACAAGATCTTCAGAAACAGAAAGTTTGAACGATACAAATGATAATTCATTAATGTCCTTATTACGCGGCACTAGTTTAACCCTTAAAGGCGCAAGACGATTTTTTTTAGAAATCGACGAAAATATTTTTAACGTAAACAACCATTAAAATCATTAACATTGAACGTATTTTCGGTTTGTTGTTTTAAAACAACATTGCGCATTTAAGGGTTAACACAATTTAGCGTAGACTGGTCGATGTTGATAGTTCCTCGCAGATACTCGATGATATCGTCTTCAGTTTGTTCGACGTCAAAAGGTGTGACATAGAACGCCTTCATCGTTTCTTCGTTTGATGTTTGACGCACTGGGAGTCGCAGTCTGTTTGTGAGTGCACGATATCACTACTGTTGTTTTCCTTCGGTACTTGTATTTGGATAGATCCCGCTGAGATGAAGACAATTTTGGAATCACAATTGCATTCCAGTTTGCATAGAAACAGCTTAGCCTTCAGTTGTGTTCCGTTTAGGAACAGTGTTTCAGGGTTTACCCGACACAGTCTAACCGAATGAACGTGGTATACTTGGGAAAAAATAACCGAGAAGAGGATCACCAAAAAAACGTTGCGAATAGCTAGTAGGCGTTACGAAGATCCTTTAATGGAAATTGAATCAAAACCGCTCTCAATATCCAAGAATACTGAAGCCAATTGCTCCTTGTGCGCAAAGACCAGCTGTATATCTGAAGAGAGCAACGATAGCCAATCGTTTTTTACATTTTCAAAAACCAAACTGAGTATTTGAGAGTAATGTATTTTGTTCGACCCAATGGTCGACTCTTGAAAGGATCATTTTCTCCAATAATTTTCTCATGCATGATAGCATGGCAATCGGTCGGTATGATTTGTGATTGAACGCTGGTTTCCCAGGCTTTTGAATAGCTTTTACTTTGACCTGTCGCCATTCAGGTGGCAGAATGTTGTACTTCATGAAACAGTTATACAGGTCAAGTAATCGTCTTTTTGCGATATCTGGGAGGGTTTTAAGAAGATTCAATTTGATGTTATCCCAAACCGGAGCAGAGTTATTCGATGAAAGAAGAGACATAGAAAGTTCCAGCATTTAGAATGGTCCACCCAAAGAACCGGGATCAGTGATTGATTCTCGAAAAAGCGGTTCTACTGGTACGGAATCTGGACAGACCTTTTCTGCGAAGTTCAAGAGCTATCGATTGAAGTATTCTTCACTCTCGTTGGTGGAAATGCGACTCCGCATGTTGCGGGCCGTTTTCCAAAGTGTTGTCATTGAGGTTCCTCGTGATAGTCCCTCGACAAAACGTCGCCAGTAGCCAGCTTTCTTTCGAGCCTCAAATCTTCTTCTTCTTCTTATTGGAATTACATCCTCCACTAGGACATTGCCGACTCGCTGCTTAGTGTTTCTTCAGCACTGCTACAGTTATTAATCTCGAGGTTTCTAAGCCAAGTAACCATTTTTGCATTCGTATATCATGAGGCTAACACGATGATACCTTTATGCCCAGGAAGTCGAGACAATTTCCCTTCCGTGTTTACGGAAGACCTTGAAGGCATCAGATTCCTCAGAATACAACTTAGTACATTCATCATCTCATCCAGGAGTGGCTGGTCTTCTTATGACATATGTACTTCGATAGAATCGATATTCATCCAAAGGTGGAAGAGTATCAGTTGATTCAATACCAATTTTTACCGCCGATGCAAATTTTTGCCAGTCAATGTTCTTCGTGATGTCGAGAGGAACATTAACTGGCTCAGACCACTTTTAATGTAGCCAGGAAGAAGCGTCTAACGAAAGGGTGGAATCCTTCGCTAGAAGAAGTGCCCTTAACAGGTCGCCCCACCGATCGTCAGGGGCAGGCGATAAAGAAGAGCGTGACAGGTCGAAGGAGCCGCCCATTGAGATCTAGATGGACGGAGCTACCCTGACCAGGGTAGGAAGGGATGACCAGTCACAAGGAGAGCGGAGGCCAGAAAATGGAGGTGATAACAGACGTGACGGATGTAATTATGTCCTTTCTGGACAACGGCGGGAAGTACAGAAAGGACCTTAAGAAGTCCGTGCTGACACTCTGCAACATGGTTGTAGAAGCAAAGCAGGATTAGAAGTTCTTGCTGCAGGCAAGTAAGGAGGCGAAACGAAAGATCCGCCAACTTACCGAGGAGAAGGAGTCTGGCCAAGCGGTGGAGGCCAGGAAGGAAGCCGAGTCAAAGATTCGAGTCCTTACGAATAAAAAGCAGCTGGCAGAAAGCCAGACTGCAGAAGTCCGCAGACGCATGGCTCTTACTGGAGCAACTCATAAGCTTAGTAAGGTCAGTATGGCAATCGACCTGAAGGGAGCTAGCACCAAGCCGGTATTGCACGAGAAGAAGGCTACTAATATCCGCCGGGAGAAGGTTGAGCAGGTAGCCGGTCATAAGGAACGACGGAAACCTGTTCCTCCTCCTACGAGTACTACCGAAGTTCGCCGGGAGGAAGGCCTGCCCTGGAGGGAAGTTGTGAATCCCAAAAAGGTGGATTCCCGTCAAGAGGGGAGGCCAAGAAGAAGAGTGCCCGTAGAGGAAAGGGTCCACCTTCCAATGGTCATGACAGAAAGGACAGAGGCGAAGCAATTATCGGCAAGGCTGATGGTAAGAGCTATGCTGACGTTCTGTAAGCTTTGCAGGGCGATGAAAAGCTCACTGGCCTAGGGGATTATGTCAACTGCATCTGCTGAACGCAGAAGGGCGAGTTGATCCTTGTCCTGAAGCGGGATGCTGCGCGGAAGAGTTCCGGGTATAAAAAGTTGGCAGAAGCGGTGCTGGGTGATGCGGTTCAAGTGAGAGCCCTACCGCGATTCGGTTTCGGAAAGGTTATGCTGGAACGCAGGTTGTCTCATTCCAGGTACCTGTGGCTGACGCCAAGAAGGTACTGGAAAAGGCCAATCTGAAGGTGGGTTGGTCGGTATGCTCGGTGAGTGCAAACCATCAACCTCAGGCCTGCTTCAAGAGCTTCGATTACGGACATAAGTCATATGACTGCAAAGGTCCTGATCGAAGTCGGCTTTGTCCGAGGTGTGGAGCTGAAGGTCACAAAGCTCACACCTGTCAGGCCGCACCGAGGTGTTTGATCTGTGGTCCTGGCACAGACAACAAAAACCCATCCGGTGGGCAGGCCTGTCCGGCCTCCAGTCGGGCTTGGTCATTCAAGTAGCTCAGCTAAATTTCAACCACTGCGAGGCAGCGCAAGAGCTGCTACAACAGTCGGTACACGAGAATAAGACTGATGTTGCCTTGCTGTCCAACCCGTACCGCATTCCTGCTAAACATAGCAGTTGGGTTGCGGATAAGTTCGGAATAGTGACCATCTGGACTTGCGGGAGTTACCCCATCCAGGAGATAGTGTCATCTCCTGATGATGAGGGTTTTGTTATAACAAAGGTAAACGGAGTTTACTTTTGCAGCTGCTACTGTCCTCCAAGATGGAGCATAGAGTAGTATACTAGGGTGATAGATAATCTTGTAGCGAGACTAACTGGTTTTAAACCATTAGTTGTAGCAGGTGACTTCAACGCGTGGGCAGTGGATTAGGCCTCTCGGTTCACTAACGCTAGAGGTCATATCCTGCTAGAGTCTCTAGCGGTACTGAACGTAGTCCTACTGAACGAGGGCCAAGCGTCAACGTTCAGAGGACCGAATGGCGAGTAATGCATCGATGTGGCCTTCTGCAGCGCGGGATGGACGGTGGAGCCTGAATGGAGGGTTCACGAAGGGTATACTGCTAGTGACCATCAGGAAATACGTTTTATACTCAGCTACACCCCCAACAGAACCACAAGGCGGGTCAGTAAAGCTGATCTAACATGGCGTACCTCGCAGTACGACCCAGAACTGCTGGCAGAATCAATACGGTGGGAAAATCGGACTCTAGGCCTTAGTGGTGATGAGCTGGCCGTCCTAACACGAGCATGTGATGTGACAATGCCCAGGAGGACTAGGCCAACCAGCAACCGCAAACCGGTGCACTGGTGGACGAGCACGATAGCTGATCTTCACATAACCTGTTTAGAGCTAAAAGAAGGTTGCGACGTGTTAGAACCGAAGCGGACATGCTTGAAAAACGCCGGGCGTTCCAAACAGCAAACAGATCTCGGAACTACGCAAACAAATAGTAAGTGAGCCTGCTTTGAAGAACTGTGTAGGATGGCCAATAATACACCATGGGGAGATGCATACAGGATATGATGGCTAGGACCAACAGCACACCTCCTGAGATGTTGGCCAGGATCGTTGAAGGTTTGTTCCCGAAGCATGACTCATCGGACTGGCCCGCCACACCGTACGAGACAGTGAACGTGGTACCGCTAGTGACTAACGATGAGTTTATCGCCAATGCAAAAAAACTTAAGCTAAACAAGGCACCAGGGCTGGATTGTATTCCTAACCTGGCCCTGAGGCACGAGATTCTTGCCGCTCCAAATATGTTCAGGAGCTGCCTCCAACGTTGCCTGGACGAAGGAAACTTCCTAGATCGTTGGAAACGGCAGAAGTTGATGCTATTGCCTAAGCCTGGGAAATCCCTGGCATACAGACCAATTTTCCTACTAGACACAACTGGTAAGTTGTTAGAGAGGGTGATCCTGAATAGATTGGCGGACTATACGGAGTGTGTTGGTGGCTTATCGAGCAACCAGAATGGGTTCAGTAAAGGCGTTCTACCATCGAAGCAATTCAATCGGTAACGGAAACGGCGAAGATAGCGCGTGATTTGAGTAGGAGAGATATTAGGTGCTGTGCATTGATTACACTAGATGCAAAGAATGCATTTAATAACGCTAGCTGGGCAGCTATAGCTGATTCCCTGCATCGATTGAGTCCCGGATTATCAGTGCAGGATTCTGAAAAGCTATTTTCAGAACAGGATATTGTTAGTCGACACCGAGGCTGGTCAGCAGTCGATTGAAGTGACAGCAGGTGGTCCACAGGGATCGATCCTTGGACTGGTTCTGTGGAATATCATGTATGACGGAGTATTACGCTTAAATCTCCCGGCTGGGGTGAAAATAGAAGGCTTTGCGGATGATGTAATGCTAGAGGTCACAGGCGACACTCTCGACGAAGTTGAATTGAAAGCTTCGTACGCGATTGGCAGAGTCGAAGAATGGCTCAACTCCAAGAGGTTGGCGTTAGCACATCACAAGACTGAGGTTGTTGTGGTGCATAACCACTATGGGTTGCAGCAAGCGAGGATAAACATAGGGACCTGCACAGTTAACTCCGTGAGGTAATTAAAGCATCTGGGCGTGATGATTGACGATAAGCTCAATTTTACGAGCCACGTCGATTATGTATGCCAAACGGCTTCATTGCCAATAAAATGTTTATCGTGAATGATGTCCAAGGGATCGGTGATGCAAAGTCAGGTGTGTAGGCTTATAGCGGGTCTAGCATTGTCTATCCAGCTTTCCACGCTCGGTAATGGCGGCTTCTCGGTATGTAAAAATCAATCAGTCACTGTACTTTCTGACACTAGCTGGAGGAAAACTCACTGGCGAAAAGGCCTTTTTTCCCTTCCCCTCACCCAGGAACGCCAGTGAGCTTTCCTCCAGCTAGTGTCAAACAGTACAGTGACCGATTGATTTTTACACAGCAGCAAGCTGCCATTACCGAGCGTGGAAAGCTGGATTATGCGATACGGCGTACCAGCATGGTCCAAAGCACTAGAGGCCGGGTGCAATGTTAAGAAATTATTCAGAGTACACCGGCTGATGTGTTTGCGGGTTGCAAGCGCATACCGCACCATATCTTATGAGGCGGTGTGCGTCATTGCTGGGATGATGCCGATAGACATACTTCTGGAAGAAGATGTGGAGTGCTTCAACGACAGAGACTCGGTGCAAGTGCGACGTGTGAAGAGAGCAGCCTCGTTGCTCAAATGGCAAAGACCATGGGACACTGCAGTCAAAGGTCGTAGGACCCACAGACTGATTCCGGAGGTATCGAATTGGATTAGTAGGAAGCATTGTCAGCGGCATGGATACAACCCCGGACAACCTCGTTGAGAGGATGTGTTGGGAAGAGGTTATATGGAATGCGGTGAACATAGCGTCTCAACAGATTATGTCGAAACTACAGAGCTGGTCGCGTCTTCAACAAAACCAGCAGCTGCAGTAGAGACTACTGTGACGCAGAGAACACCATGCTCACCCCATCAACAAAAACGTCGTGGGTGGGCTGCGGGGACCTCCGTATGTAGATATAGAGGTTATTGCGGTTCACGCGTGGCGTTTGTTGTCGGGGTGCTCGTCTCCTACGCGAGTTTATGATACAGATCGATAGGATACAACCATAGATTGCGATCGACGGGTGGTGAGGTTACCAGTCGAAGTCGATGTTGCGTTATTACGTCGAGTGTGTTAGCATAGGCGTGAGCGTTCTCAATAGTTCTTTCCTGATGTTTTTCTTAATTGCGGGCCGGGGGATACGGACTGGCGAAAGGGTTTTGGTTTTAGTGGGTCGGGTGAGCCCATCTCCACACTACCTGAGTTAATCTCCTCAGGTGTCTGTTTGCAGATTTCCGTTTACCCTTGCTCAAAAAAAAAGAAAAAAAACCACTTTTTTAATTGTGGTGTCTATCGGCATATTGTCATTACCATTAGGATCATGAATTACCTTCCACGTGCAATTTAATGATAGTGAATTTGAACATTAAGACAGATCAATACGGCTTAGTTGACTATTTGGTCCTATTCGAATTAGGGGCTGTCCATATACCACGTAGACAGTTTAGGGGGAAGGGTATATGGCCAATTTCCACGATTCATACACATTTTTGAACATTTGTGTGAGCAGTTGAACACGCTGGAGGAGGCACCAATCGACCAAAACCTGTCCACATGGTATATGGACAGCCCCTTACTTCACCAGTGTTCAAAATATCCCAATTGAAATCGTCACATAAATTATAGAAAATAGGCGCTCTATAATCGTCATACGTTTCGCCCCATCCAATACCGTGTGTGTTCATATCTCCCAATATCAATAATGGAGATGATAAAAGGGAGACTGCGCTCCAAAAATGTCGACGATTAAGAAAGGCATTTGGAGGAATGTACACTGAAGCTGAAGCAAAAATCTTTATTCTTCACACTGAAGCAATGCATAAACACATGAAAAATATCTTTGGCAGCGCTGATCTGTTTAACAAAAGCACATGGGTCATCGGAAAAAGAGACTGCAAAATATTGTTTGTGACTCAACTTTGACCACGCCAGCGATTAATAATAGACTGCTGCGCGCTGGCGGTTTCTGTTTCAGGTCGCTTGTGGGACATTTGAAACCCATCATTGACGGGGGCGATGGTAGTAGCAGCAACATCAACAGCAGGGGAGGTCACTAATAACCGGTTTGGTGATAATATTGCCGGAATGTCGTCAGTTAGTCGAATCCTCCTCCTGACATGGCGGCGAATCCGATGGTATGCAGCAGCAGTTCACAGATGAGACACCATATGCCAGCCGGAAATGAAGGGCAATAGAATCAGAGCTGTGCCGTTAACTTGGGAAGCAAATGATTAGTTTACGTATATTTTGCTATGGGAGGTTCGGATAACAGAATATGTACCATTGAGTATGAACTGGGTGGTTGGAATCTGTATGGGAGGGATTGTGACGATTAAGTTGTCGGCAACAACATGTGATCTGTTTAGTTTTACTTGCTTTATTTATATATTGTTTTTATTAAATTACGACTACGCGAATATAAGAATATCAAAATCTATTGCAGGTTTATTTTATTTGTTTATTTAAAGATTACTGTCGTCATCTTCTTTTACCTTGTGAGCAACAAACTACGCTGCTTAACTTGTTTAACTTGTAATTTTTATTGGACATTAGACTTCATAGTTCATTTGTATTCTTTTTGTCTACCGCCATGCATATACATTACATCGTTGATGCAACGCTGCACTTTCCTTTCCAGGACACGATGTCAATAGAGAGATTTCATGTCGGTAGAGAGCTACTATTCAAATAAGCGTTTCGTTGATAATTAGCTTCATATAACGATAAATTCTATTCTATATAGAAATGTCATGAAAAGCCTTAAGTAAGTATGATTCCTCACCATCCATCATCTGATTCCTTTACTTGTGGCATTTTCGGTGGTCACCGTTGCACTCAGTTATATGTATGAACGAAACAATATAGATTTCGTTGTGCAACCACATGGACGGCATACCAACATTTATCCCCTGATCTTCTATCAAAAGTTGTTTTTTTTTGGGGTGAGTAAAGCTAAATATTCTGGCCTTATGTCGAAAGGTTAATTCTACCCTCAACCAACGGCTATCTTCGGCCTAGTGTTGGACTCTTAGCATATGGTGATGACGGACAAAGTAAAATTTACGCAATTTATTTCAGAATACCAAATGTAGAAACAAAACGAGAACAAATCAATCAATCGCCCTTTGTTTAATAGATTCCGACATGTAAAATAGCAAAGTTCATGCCATGCACAGCATCGGAAGCCCCCTACATGCTGTTTGGGTCCATGTTTAAGTATGCTTAAAATATTATGCCTAATCTTTGGTTCTCGGTAGGCAGACGCTGCTCTGCAAACAGAAAATTCCAACGATTGTAATTTATGGCCGACAACCTGAACGAAATAACTGCATACGCAGAACCCCGCTCGTTTGTAATAGCACGATCGTGATGAGGCAGCCTTCCCCGGTTCGGATGTTTACCAATGAGGGCTGGCGTTTTACTCATACACCTTTCCTATTGTGTTTTGTTGGTGGTAAAATGGGTCGGGATATATGCGTGTCTATTGGTAGCTATGGTGCCGAAAATAAATTTATCATTCTGGACAGACTCTGACCGCATTTTGTTCGACTCATTCATACTGGTAACTTGAACATAGACAAATTGGGAATATTCAGGTGCATTACTATTTGGAGCGTAGTGCAGGTATGATAAGCACTAGGGTGACCTGGGATTAAGAATAATTTTGATCTTTGCAGCTAAAAATATTCAAAATTTAATATTTCATTTCTCAGGCTTAAGAACTCCAGTCGACAGAAAGCGTAATAGGTAACGGAGAACAGTGCATAACTGGGGCAAATGGCCTCACTGACAAAATCACTCATATAATCTTTTGTAGGACATTTATAAACGAACATTACGTATGGTAATACTTACTTAGTTGATACTTGATGGGCTACAGCTCTTCGATGAACCTACGTCGAATGGAGTATCCTTTTCCACTGGACTCGATCCTGGGCCAATAACTTCCAGTCGCCCTGAACGTTGAGCGTCCTCAGGTCCTCTTCAACTGCAGAAAGCCATCGTGTACGCGGCCTTTCACGAAGCCTGCGGCCTCTTTCGGGTTCTCTACTAAATATTATCTTCGCTTGACGTTCTTCCGGCATACGAACAACGTGACCAGCCCACCGTAGTCTGCCGTGTTGAATAAGCTTAATAATATCCAGCCCTTTATACACCTGGAACAACTCGTGATTCACGCGATGCCGCCAGATACCGTCCTCATGTTTACCGATGAGTATTGTCCGAAGCACCTTACGCTCAAACACTCCGATAGCCTATTTTAACGTCCATGTTTCATGGCCGTATAAAGCCACGGGAAAAATCATAGCGCGAATTTTGTCTTCGTTTGCAGACCACGGGACTTTAGCTGGTTACGAAGTCCGCAATGAGCTCTATTTGCAGCTGCAATATGCCTTTTCACCTCGCGGGTAACATCATTATCGCACGTCACTAATATTTCAAGATACACAAATTCTTCTACTAAATTGAAATGTTTCACCATCCAGCCCCATCTCACTACCAATTAACCCACGTTGATTGCCAGCGACCATGTACTTTGTTTTGCTGGTATTGGTCGTGAGTCCAATCCTTACTGTCTCCCTTTTAAGTAAAAGACACAAAAGCCTCTTCCACGGCACAGCTATTAATCCCGATAATATCAATATTGTCCGCAAATTCCAGAAGCATATGCGATTTTGTGATAAGGGTACCGCTTCTTTGCACACCAGCTCTCCTAATCGCTCCCTCGAGCGCTATATTGAACAGTAGATTGGAGAGCATCACCCTGCATTAATCCATCTAAGGTAACAAATGACGTTGATATTTCATCCGTAACCCCGTGGCGCACTCCATTCTGTGCCCTTTCTTAAAGAGAGGGCAAATGAGGCCGTCCACCCAGCTAGCAGGCAATTCCTCGTGTTCCCATATTTTCGACATAATATGGTGCAGAACTTCATAAAGCTGCTCACTGCTGGGAGCTGGTCCTTCCCCGCAGCCTTACTGTTTTTAAGCTGTTAAATAGCTGTTTCAACCTTATCTAGTGGAGGCGACTCCACAGCTTGTCCATTGTCGCTAATATTTATCCTGTTCACCGATGCCGATGTCACTTCCACTATTCAACAAAGTCTCGAAGTATTGCAACCAAATCGTCATGACGACTTCGAAGAACGAATACTTCATACCATTATTCTTCAAGCGGCAGCTGCCTGGCAGCCACTTCGGTTTTATCTGTCAGCAAATTTCCTTCTTGGTCGTTGCACATGACGGGAGATGGCGCTGTATTTCTCTGCACGCCATTGACAGTCTCATAAAACCTCCGCATATCATTCTGTTCCATTGTTTCCTGCGCCTCACTAATAACTTGATCTTCATACTCTTTCTTCTTCCTGCGCGCAGCTGCAGTGGGTTCATTTTTCGGCATTTTTCGACACCAACATCCGGCTTCAGGCAACATCGAACTAACCCGTCCTGGGTCGCCTCTGTGCAGTGCCTATTACTTCTCGTGCTGTTGTGCTCACCGCTCCATGGATCGACTCCCATAGATAGTTGATGTTGTCGCTAAAGTTGATTGCACTTTCCGTTCGTCGAGCTTCTGGCGGCACTCAGCCGATACTCCTTTCGCCGACAATCGCTGGATATTGTAACGCATCGTTCGCTGTGATATTTCGTTAGATGCAGTTGACAACCGTGATCGAATTTTACTGACAACGAGGTAGTGATCAGAGTCAATTTTCGGACCTCTGGATATCTGCACATCCGCACATCCGAGAAATTGCGCCCATCCACCAGAACATGGTCTATTTGGTTGCAAGTTTCACCATTTGGGTGTCTCAAGGTGTGCTTCGGATGTTCTTTCTTGCGAAGTAGATGCTACTGATGGCTATCCCTCTGGCAGTAGCGAAATTTGCTAGTCGTAAGCCGATGTCATTGGTAGTGGAGTGAAGGCTCTCCTTACCGATTATGGGACGGAAAAGTCCTCTCTACCGACCTGAGCCTTGGCGTCGCCGATAACAATTTTCACGTCATGCTTTGGGGACTCTCCATAGGCTTTATCAAGACACTCATAAAACGTGTCCTTAACGTCGTCAGATTTATCGTTTGTCGGTGCGTACACGTTGATTAGGCTGTAATTGAAGAATTTGTCCCGTATCCTTAATACACAGATTCGTTCGCTTATGGGTTTCCACCGCATCACTCGCTTCATCTGCTTGCCCATCACTACGAAACCAACTTCATGCTCTGCTCCGCCGCCACTGTGATAGATGTCTGCAGTCCACGAGCCAGAAGGCTCACTCGTCCAGGGTCTTTTAGGGTCCTGGCATTCAAGGTACCGAGGTCATTGTCCTTATTTCGTTGCCGGTTCGGTTGTCAAAAATAACGTTCTCTTTTTCTTCTATCTCCATTTTTCGTGGTATTTGAGAGTCTTCAGTAAGCTACCTTACCGGGGTCGCCTTATCTACATCGCGCTGGTTGGGCTGCTACCTTAGGTATAGCTGGCGCGATACAGCATTCCGTTAATCAGCCGCTGGGTACCATGTAGACGCTGTTAGAGCTGCACCACCTGGTGAACAGACGCTCGAAGCGTACCTTTTCACTATAGCGCATGTCAGAAGGAAAACGGTGCCCATTACGGCGCCAATGAAAATTAAATTTTCGAATTTCAAAAAACGACATTGCTCACAAGTTTCATTACCCCAAAATATGACCCCATGCAAAATTTGAGCTCAATCGGACATGATTTAGAGGTGCCTAAAATTCATCAAAGTTTTGAAATTTTTACCCATGAAAATTTTCCCAATGGAGGACCAAAGGAAAAGTCGAAAATCGATTTTTTGTTTTGGATGCCAAATGACTTAAAAATGCATGAAACGTCGAGATCTGATGTTATTTAAACAAACAATTTTTTGAAAAAAATATATTTTTTCTCCTTTTAGGAAAATTTTCAAGGGTAAAAATTTCAAAACTTTGATGAATTGTAGGCACCCCTAAATCATGTCCGATTGATCTCAAATTTTGCATGGAGTTATATCTTAGGGAAATAAAACTAGGGAAAAATGTCGTTTTTTAAAATTCGATGACATATTTTTTCCCATACATTCCATTGGCACTTTCACGTATTGCTCGCTCATTTCTCCGATACCATGGCGTCCTATAAAGCGGTCATGGTTCGAGGTGTCGGATCCGATCTTCGCATTGAAGTCGCCCATACAGATATTGATATCACCCTTCGGAATTTTATCAACGATGGCATTGAGTTGGCTGTATAAGTTCTCTTTGTCTTGCAGATCGGCAGCATCGGTTGGCGCATAACGTTGGAGTACAGTAAGGTTTTGGACCCGTGTTCTAAATCGTGGGCCACAACAGAAAGCACGTGCTTGGAAAATTTAATAAAGAAGCCCAAAATAGAGAAATTGATGAAGGGGCCCTCTGGATTATCGTTGGAATATCATTCTTGGCATACTAGTTGGAACATGGTAGCCACATTCATCCGAAAACATTCTCTGGTTCTTGGATAGCCCACCACAGGAACCTCTAGGTTGTCGATCCTCTGTCGTTTGCACTGATGAAACATTTCAGTAATATCGGCGTTAGACTTTTATCCGGCGAAAACGACAAAGCATTGCTGAGGGTGTCAACAAATCCACATTTCAGTAGCACTGAACTAAATGAGACTCTTTCACTGCGTCATCCCAGACAACGCAAAGTTTATTGGATTTGCTTGGTGTTTATGATCCGATTTTATTTGATTCCTTCATTCAAGAGGTCAATCGGTGAAATGAAATTAATGCTCTAAAGATTTGTTACGAGACGGAGTCTCAAAAATTCTATTTAAATAAACTGGTTTAGAAAGTAAACTCCAAGCTTCAAAATAAATTGTGTTTCATTCACGAATTAATTTTAATTTTAGGTGATTTATAGTTTAAGTTTCGTTCATATGTTTCCATTCATTGTAACAATTTATTTATTTTATATTTACTGACGAGCTTAGAGAAATTTCAGCAGAAATTTTTTTTCATGTGCGGTTTGGAACTTGATGTTGATTTCAGCCGAGTTGTCAGGGCAGTACTGAACGGCATGGATACAGTCACTTCAAATACATGTACAGAAGTAATACTCATCAACGGGCCACGTATAGTGTATGATAATTATTCACTAGTCGCAGAAAAAGGCTTAACCATCCGCACATTTGTGATCACTGATCTAATGTTTCTGCGATGCGAGATACTAATTTACGCTGCACCACGCGCCTCCATAAAACTTTCCAACATCAATTTCAAGAGAATCCGTGGAGCAGTGCCAGTGGGGTTCATGAGCGAATGCTATAACAAGTACCAAGGATTCACAATACGCCAGATACTGCAAATTCACCAACCTATCCAATAAGCCGATGAACTAGTAAATAGGGAAACTGTTTTCATTTCACTCACATTTCCATTTCGAAAAAATATTAAGCTTCCATTATCAACAAATGAGGCAAACTAATAACTCTATAACTATAAAACAATTTTAACATTTTCTACAAGATTTGCAAATGTTGCACATCATTACAAAATACAGCATCCTTCTTGCCTTATTTCACTGCAAACGCCAATGCTGTCAAAGGTTCTTTGAAATCTGACCAAAGCAGAAGTGAATCTTTTTAGCAGCCTGTCACCTTCTCAGCACAAGCGGCTCTTCATTGGCCTTTGCCACGGGCCGTTATTGGCATTTCCGTTCCTCTGACATCCAGTGCTGCTGTTTTTTCTACACGTATCCCACAAACGTGCACCACATTGGGCAACGATCATTATCTTTCAAATCAGTATGAAAAACATGCATTATGGCCAAATTTTAAATGAGAGAATATGAATAACCAACAGTAGGGTACTCAAACTTGTGCAAAAATTAAAAAGAGTTCATTTTCATTTTTTTTTTTCAAAACAAAAAAGGGTGATCTATAAATGTGGGAAAACTGAGAATTCAGCAACAACTCTCAAAAAGACGATAGTTTTGGGATTAAAAAGTCCTGATGTATTTAAAAATTTCATTCAATTGAGAAATTCAATTGAATTAAGCATGGCATCGTTATTGTGACATTCAACCTTGATCTAAATTCCGCCTTCTTGCAAAACAATCCCTAGAAATAAACTTTTCCATGTGGTAAGTTTTCTCCGGACACGAGTACACACAGCAAACAGTAGTGCCCTGTCGATCTTATGTGCCTCCTCTTGAGCATTTTTTTCTTCTTCCTCGTCAAGGACCCTCACTTAGTCGACAATGTTAGGTTGGCATGATGACAACGACGACGGAATGGCTGTTTCTCTCGTCACCGATCCTAAAAGGGCGTTGGAGTGGGGAAGGAAACGAAAAATTGATGTGTCGTTTCCGCTGTGTACATGGGGTCGGTAAGAGGAATTTGAATATTCGACCTGCTGGTGTTGTTTGGTATTCGTCGCTTGTTGGCTTTTGCCGGACAGGACCTTTGCTGCGACGAGAAAAGCTTTTTTCGAATTTTTCTAGTACAAGAGCATGCTTACAAGGAAATATTTTTATAACATTCTACTGAATAAGATCACTAAACGTAAATAAGTTTGCATTATTTTGCTTGAATTCACGAGGCACTTTAAAAACTTTAAAAACTTTCAACTACTAGTAGTTGAATAAAATCAATCGCAAATACCTAAGTAAATAAATAAGTTAATAAAAATCATAATAAGTATTGCATCTATAGGCGAGGATCCCATCTGAACTAAACAAAAGTACCGACTAAACTGAATTTGATTTAGCTCTGTCATATTTTTTATTTTTGATCGTTTTTGTGCTTTACAGGCGTAGATGTTTCTATTTGCTTTGGCACAAATTATGATCCATTTAACACGCTTATGGCATACATCTGATTCCCCTGTTATTTATTATATTTTATTTTTAATATGCATTTTAGCAGTTGGTAACATACAGTACAGAGATAGAATCACTTGGTTTGCATGTACCTCATATGAAGGTGATATAGGTAGTTATATTTACTTTGACGCATCACCATTGAAGTAACAAAACCCGAAACAACGATCCATCTACCCTTCTTAACATGTGATCTCATGCTGCTTCGAGCTGTTTATTCTATTTCAGCTCCTTCTTGAGTAAAGTTTGAACTTTTCATACGGAAGCAATTCCAGCGAATATGGATTGGTTTACCAGTTTCCGTTTGTTACTGAAAACCATTCGGACCGGCTTACAACATAACCGGAATACATACTTTGCGCGGTAAAGTGAACGATGAAGTTGAGTAACGTTCACGACAGCGAAAAGCTTTCCATACGTTGTTGTGGTAGATATACTCACTTCGTTGTTAGTGGATATCAAATGCCAAGCAATTGGCGTTACATCGTCGTTCGTGGAGTTGAGCAGTGAAAAGCCGAGTTGGATTCTTGTCGAACAGCATCAAAAAGATATTGGAAATTGGAATCACTCCTATCACTTGTCAGATGGAAACTCGACGCAATTCTTTTATTTGAATAACTGCACATCTAATTGGACGATGAATATGCTAAAAATCTTCAATTTTAAAACACGACGTAAAATGTAAAACTTTCAAACTAAAGACTTTATAGAGTAGAGGGAAAGTACGCACTTAGTTTTCAATCGATATATAGCCCTTATGAAGCAAGTTCTGCATATAATATCATTGTCGACGATTCGTATACTCTTCCTATATGTTACCCAGTGGAAAAATATTGAAAATTTTCAATTCGTCTTAGTAGAACCATTATTGCAAGACATAAAACACACTATTACCCCACGGTGAGGTAAAAGTGCGCATCAGGTGAGGTAAGAGTACGCATTTTCAATAATGTCAAGTATATTAACAAAAATAAGAATAAATAACATTTAATTGATGTTTATTGAAAGATATTAAAGAATGTTTAAAGATTACGTAACTCTGAAAGAGAGGGGTCCTAAAATATGAGCTTTCACACGATATTGTTTTTCATATACTATACAAAAAACTACAAAGGTAAAATACCAGTTTTTGCGAGGCTTGATCAAAGGAATTTTCTTTAGAAAGATCACTAATTACGTAACCGAAAATTTGACCATTTAATCGCCCTCCCCATCTTACATTTTGTATGAATCCTCAAAATTCTAGAATCACACTCGCAACACTTCAGCGCTGCGTAACTTATGGATGTTTCTTTTGATTAAAGGATTAACTGAAATTGTGTTTTCGGACTATATTGAGGTGTAAACAATACCAAATACAAATTTATTATTTCGCTTCAGTGCTTTGTTCCAAGTCCTTTCTAACACCAAAAACTTATCTTTAAAAGGAGAACTTGTGATAAATTTCGATTTCTGCTCATTTTGCTTTGTTGTGGATCTTTACGCTTTGAAGTAGTCTTATTTCGGCGAGACACGGGCTTGACAAAGAACTTAAAGGTTCACATGCGTACTTCTCTCCACCCGTTTCTGCGTACTTACCCACAGCCCCAAAATTTATTCCGTTAATGGTTATGACCTCTGGAAACCAACCGAATTAATGTTCACCATAAAGTAGTCTATAATAGGCTATGAAAGTATAATGTTCAATGATTCTACGTATATATGGTAATGGAATACTAGTTGCGAAAACTCAATTATTTTTACCAAAATGACCAGAAAATTAACTATCTTTATATTATTATATTCAAATCGTTATATCATAAATGAAAATAGATGGTCAGAATACCTGCTGCTAGTTTATCTATTTTCAACTTCAAAAATCGAAAACGCTTTACCACGCGCATCGCGACGAGCAAGCCAGAGAACGCGCGACGTACGATGCGACGCGACGCGGCTCACGTAAAAGAATAACAATTATTATCAATGAACTGTCAGATTGCACTAAGACGAGCTCGGTGGTCTAGTGGCTATCGCTTCTGCCTTATAAGCAAGAGGTCGGTTCAATTCCAGGCTCGTCCTTTCTACTTTGTATTTCTATCAGTTCTTTCTGTGTTTCACGTTATACCAAAACGATTCCTACTGTTATAACCTTCCACACAATCCCAAAACCTCCGTGGCATCTAAGAGGTCGTAGAGTTCTCTGCATCTTTCTTAAGTAGATGTCAACAAACCATCCTTCCCTTCCTCAGCATTCGCAAGGACTGGCCAGGACAGATCTCGACTATTGAGTGAAGTGTTCTTCCATCTAAGAGTTAGTGATTAATCCCAAATCAATATCTGTGGTAACGGATGAAAGTGATACTACTCTCATACAATAGGCGGCTTGTACCACCTACGAATTGTGAACTGCTAAATGCTAATGTTTCAATGAACTGTCAGATTGCACTGGTCGCGTCGCATCGTACGTCGCGCGTTCTGTTGCCCCTAAGCAAATATGCTCAAAAATAAAGCGAGTTTAACGTCTGAAAAATTTTAAAAAATCGATATATTTTATCTTATGACCGCTGTTTTTCAGAAACGGTAGCACTTAGAAAAAAATACAGTAGGTCTTTTCTATTGGAAAGGAGAATGGGCAAATGTACACTACTACTACTACTACTACTACTACTACTACTACTACTACTACTACTACTACTACTACTACTACTACTACTAATACTACTACTACTACTACTACTACTACTACTACTAGAAGAAGACACGCCGCCTGGAAGAAGCAGATGAAACAACTTTGCCGTTCTTAAGAAACACGCAAGTTGTATCAAAAGCTCAACGCATCCCGCGAAGGCTTCGTGCCGCGAGCTGAGATGTGTAAAGATAAATCAGTTCTATTCGGGGGAATGTCGAAGAGAAAATTCTTCGTCGACTTCCCTTTTTAATAAAAGTGACAAGCAGGATTTCTTTGCAGTTTATCAGTAATGCAAGCTCGCATTGTTTTCTATCGTTCTGAGGTGTTGAACCACAAAGAAATCCGCTTGTCACTTTATTTCATAGAGGGAAGTCGACGAAGAGAATCCTCTCTTGCGACATTCGCCCTTATTCCAGATAGAGCTTGAAATATGGGAGCATCTTGACGGACGAAGGGTTGCCATCCAATAGCTAACGACTAATAAGGCTGGTAAGGATGGTTTTAGAGCTGAGCTCATCACGATGGAACCGAAAAAGCTGACCACCGGAGGACTGGAAGGTAAAGATTCGCTCCTATAATGAAAGACATCCTTTCGGGTGCGATACCAAAGTCGAAGTGATTTATTCACTCATGTCAAAAGTCTACTATAACGTTCTCTATATTACAGCCTACTACATCTCCTTTACGTTAACAATATTTTGATGACAGTTTACCAATTTAACATAATTAACCTCAACATTATTTCATATAATTGTATAAATAACTTCCTCCGACTTCATCTGACTGTAACGATTCTCTGGAGTACACGTTTGTTTCTGATCCGATTCTTTATGTCCGTTAGTCAATTTCCTCTTCAACACAACATGTGGTTGTTAATGAAATTTACGTTTGATGAAATGTTTAAAATACATAAAATCTGACATCAATTTTAGAATTTTGGCGTTCTGCTTATGATCCACATACTTTCTTTTATGTTTTCTTGAAAATCCGATTCTCTTACTGAATCGTTAAGTGGGTTAGCTATATTTGAAAGTTTTTTTTTAATTCATCTGAAGAAAAAAACTTGTTCTAGTTTTATGTTGTTCAACAACGTTCTACTGGTTTATTTTGAAAAGGTGGGTAAGGTACTTAATGTTTGGTGGGAATTATCAGTTAGAAGAGTTAGTAGCAGTTCTTTCTAGCATATACGCAATTATTTTACAATTTAGATTTAGATTTTCCTATTGGATGATACTGCATTCCAAACTGGAGTTGCAGCAGTTGCACAAATGATTTTAAGCTTGGAACATAGAACGACATGATTTCAATGTTAAGGAAATTAGCTTTCTAATCAATGTTTTCAAATTTTAAATTTACAAAACAAGTTCGGTATGTGTTATGTGGTGTTATCAACAACGAATATGATTAGACTTAAAACAATTTTGTACTTCTTTAATTGTTTTTTCTATTTTTTCTGGGTATTTTAGTGAAGATATACATAATACATTTACCATTAAATACGAAAGTTTTAGATAAAATTTACCTTCGAATTGGGATGATATGGCGTACGGAGGAACTTCACAACATCTGTTTTCCATTGTTTTCGATGAGGAAGAATGCGATTATGTTCTCCCTTTATACTTCGTCATGTTCCGTAAAGATAATGTAGAACTATAATTCTGATAAATTTTTTTTTTTCGAAAAGTTAGTAATTTTCATAGAGTGCTAACTCTGAAACCTACGAGCTTCCACTAGTTCTGCATCAATACTCAATATGGATTGTACGACAATTCCCGAATCAATTCCCGAATGCTTCTCCGTACTTCTGAATAAAAATCGAATAACATTTCGAATGTAACAATTCCCCGAATGTAACATTTTCCGAATGCATCTCCTTCTTTTGAGTAAGGCAAAAGGCGATGGGTATAAGGTAAGCCATGCGAGCAAAGGCGTATGATTGCCGATCCGAGGTTGGTGCACTG
>NC_085141.1:96768103-96840206 GCF_024139115.2 Armigeres subalbatus
ATTCCTACTGACCACGGCTCATGTAATTATAGTTACTTCACGCTTGCTTGTGAGACTTCAAGGCAATCAGATAATTTAGGGCAAATTTTTCATCTTAGCTTATCTAATCTTTTAAACCAGGTATTTCATCTAAGTGGAGGCGATACTTGGATATTAGTGAACAAACAAAGCAATGAGCTAATAGTTGACGTAACATAATCTACAATGAGTACAAACTGAATCTATTGGTTCAATGGGCTAAAAATAGACCTGTGTCGTATGATGTTTAAGCTTTTGAATCACGTTATAAAAAGGAGGCTGCAGCGGTTTGTAATAAGTATTAAATTGATTGAATAACGTTACGTTGAGCCTGCATGGATGCCTTTTCAAAATTCTCATTTTATTGTACCTATTGTGGTAATTCGCTCCTATAAATGTATCATTTAGTTAATATTTTGGACCAATCACCATGGCAGGAACGAAAAAGATCAAAGCGATTTCATGTTCGTTACTCGGATAACTCCTGCTAGAAGAAAAGTTCATCGGATATTTACCTTCGACCAGTGCCGACTATAACCAACTCGGTTCTATCGCAGTCAGTCAGTGGTCACATTCTTGCCATTAACGTATAGGAAAGGGGTTGTTGAAAATATGCGGTTTTGTATCGGAGAATTGACAGCACATTACGAACCGCTTCGAAGAAGGATGAAAACCAAAGTCAGAACCAATGTTCGAGTTTGGATGCCGTTGCTGTCGGAATACGTAGATTGTACATGATTGATACACGTGGGTACCACGTATCGGGAAAACGGCCGGGATGTGCCTTGCCTGGATGAAATATCCTTGCCATAGCATGTTCGGTATCGATTACTACCCATGCATACTGATTGGGTGAGTGTGCATCGGCATCGGCTTCGGCAACATCGGAACCATATTTTATCATTCGGCTGGTCGGAAATTGAGTGAAAAGTAAGATAACTCAGTGTGCTGATGATGTTTGTATTAACATTGGCAATGCGAATCGGTAAATTGAGTGAGCAGATTTTAAGAATAATCTATAGATCTATAGTTATAACTAAATGGATTGAAAAGAATTCCTCTAATTAGTTAGGGTTCTTCTTTTTCTCTATGGCTCTACATTCCAACTGAGACTTGGCCTGTTTTACAGCTCAGTATTCTATTAGCATTTTCTCAGTTATTATTTGAAGCTTTTCATACCGCCATTGCATGAGTATGTATGGTCTTGTGTGGTTGTACAATGAACACTATTCCCAGGGAGTCAAGAATGTTTTCCAAAGGAAAAGATCATGGACGGATCGAGAATCGAACTCACCATCTCCGGATTGGCATTTTACGCTTTGCAACTGGAGACCCAATTAGTTAGCTAGACAAACTAAAATTTCAAATTTTCCTTTATTGTGATTTGTGGATAAAACTTCAACGATTTTCGTCTAAACCAGAGACGTTCGCTTGGATTCCCAGCGTACTTGACGATTTTTTTATGTGCGACCCTGTCTTACCTAGAAAATAAACAAAATGTGCAATATTTTGCATGAAAGGGTAATTTAATTTTACATTAAAGAAGTAAAATGTGTGCAGTTATTGAGTTCAAATGATAGTAAATGTTCTACAGTGTATAGAAACCTGGTTCATGTCAATGCGTATTGAGCTTGAGTTGATCGACTCCCGTAGTTGGTACTCCATTATGACCAGATCAGCTGTTCTTGCACAGAGAACCAAGAAATGTTTGCTTGGACTAGCTTGACTACTTGGCACATGTCACGTTAGAATGCAAGTCAATGTAGGATGATGCCTGTCACTGCAAGCCGAACCTCTGCACTTGCACGAATTCATGCGGATGTTATTGGAATTTTTGGGTTAGGGTTCGAGGGCAGAGGTGCGTCTTGGTGGATGTAGGGGATCGAGTTTGACGTAAACTACGTCAAGGGAAGACTCAGATACAGGGTGTAAAACCGAAATTTCCAAATTCAGACCGTCACGAAATTAGGATAGATTTCAAACGCTAATAGCGTCTTTATCTTTCAGTGGATTTTCGACATTTGCTTATCAATCGATTCAGAAACTCTGCAATTTGCCAATTCTATTGATTCTATTGATTATCAACGTAAAACTATTGAAAATGTTGTTTCTTCCAAACCGAAAAATTCAATTCCGTCTCAATCCCCAACACGGACATCAGATTGTAAAGGTACGGGTCTTTTGATCCACTGCTTTTTTTTCCTGTGTATAAAAAGCCCGTGTTTCGCGTGCGCGCGTCATTTTCATTCTGGATGTCACGGCGAGCGGACCAGGGCGTCCAGAAGCGGTCCCAGTGACAACGGCTGTCTCAGCGGTGTGGTGGTGCGGATGAAATTTTTCGGTCGGTGGTGGTGGCGGTCGTGGAAGCACATCTTTTCATCCGTGTCCCATCTTCGGCAGATCTGGCAATCGACGGCGTTCGTTGAGCCGAATCATCGGATGGCGGTCGCGCAGCCCAGTGGCTGCTGATAAGGCACATAAGTGGCAATTAATCGGTTCTTTTCAGGACCATCATTATATTTGGGAGGAAGTTGAAAAATTTTCCTAAAGTGCAATCAGGAACTGGAAAATTCTTCGGAAATTTTCAGCGTAATTCGGTGTTATATGATTTTAGTGATTGAGAATGTTGATATTAGACGAACTTTTTCATAGAACAAAGCATAATTGTTTGGCATCGGTAGCGGAATCCAGCATTAGTGCCGGTCCGAGCATAGGCTGTCATCGGAAGATTGCTACAGCAATTTATTCACTAATGGCGTTTGTAACGATTTGGATGTTGTCGGCAAACATGAAATTTTCCGAGACTAATTTTGTATTTTTCTGTTGATTGAAAAAGAAATCGGTTCCGAGATGAGCTTTATTCAAAGCGCAACGCTAACGTCGGTAGTTGAATCAAGCAAGTATCGGAAGGAGACCATGCAAAACAATTGATTCGCATTATGACTGAAAAAATTGTATGGCGTCAGTATTGATGTTTGCTACAGATTTTTGACGTAAACTTCGTCTAAGGGAAGACTCAGATACAGGGTTTAAAACGGAAATTTCCACGAGACTGTCACAAAATTAGGATAGATTTCAAACGCTAATAGCGTCTTTATCTTATTTTCGACATTTGCTTATCAATCGATTGAAACCCTTCAGCATTTGCCAATTCTATTGATACTATGATTATCATTAATGCTTAATTTTTTTCAACACAAATCTGATTTTGAAAAAGTATCACCGGCGTGTGATACGTAATTTGTGGACGCTCCCAAGAGCCACTTTCATTGATTGTAGCCGATCGTTAGTACTTCATATCAAATATCAATCCTATCATAGCATATCTAAGAATATTGTGGCCAAATTTCATAAAATTTGGTCAACAAAACCCTGAATAAAGAACAAAACCTGCCAAAGCCTTCATTCCTCCTACATCATCATCATACAAAATTTAAACTGAGCGCTGCTAATGTTAATGACTACGACCGCGCGACCTCACCATCGCCGGGAATAAAATTTCCGGTAGAGCTCTGAAATGGCTCGCGCGCGGAAGAGCTGCTTTCTTGTAATCAGTAAAGTTGAACCTGTAGCCACGCCCTTTGGTGAGTGTGATGGTACACAATATTTGCAGTCATACCGGACAACAAAGAGGCGGGACTAATGAGCCATCTTTATTGACTATAAGAAAACTCTTCCGCGCGCGTGCCCTTCAGTTCGAGACAGCAGCACGGACGGACGTGTTTTTGCTCGCGCATTTTGACGTTAACTACGTCTAAGGGAAGCCTCGGATACAGGGTGCAAATGAAATTTACAAATTGGGGACCGTCACGAAATCATGTAAGATTTCAAACGGTAATGCGACTTTATCTTTCGACGGATTTTCGAGATTTTGTTATTAATAGATTCAAACTTTCCACCAATTTGCTAATTGTATTAAAACTTCTATTATCAACGGCAAACTATTGAAATGTTATTTCTTTCCAAACCGGGTGAAAAATTCAAAATAATCAATCCCGTTCATAAATCCCCAACACGGACATCAGATTGAGGTACGGGCCTTTGATCCACTGCTTCGTTTTTCCTGTGTATAAAAGCCCCGTGTTTCGCGTGCGCGCGTCATTTTCATTCTGGATTTCATGGAAAGCGGACCAGCGTCAGAAGCAGTCCTAGCGACAACGGCTGACAACGTTTCGATAGTGGTGGTCGTGGCAACAGCAGTACATCTTTACATCCGTGTTACAGAGCATTTTTGGATCTGGCAATTAACCGTGGTCATCAGATGGCTGTCGCGCAGTACAGTAGTTGTTGTTGGTGAGGCACATAATTGGAATGAATCGGATCTTTCAGAACCACCATTATGTTTGGAAGGAAGGTTAAGTTGAAATAATTTGTCTATAGTGCAACCGCTAGAACTAGAAATTTTTTCAGTGAAATATACTAGCGTGATTCTGAGCTCAATTATATGATGTTTGTTCAGACTTAACTACTCTTCTTGCTGTGGTTTTAATTTTGAACAATGATTCAGTGATTAGAAAGTGATATAAGACGAACTTTTTCATAGAACAAAGCATAATTGTTTGTATCGGTAGCGGAATATGCATTACTGCCGGTCCGAGCGCGTCAGAAGGAGAAGCTGCAAATATGTATTCGCATGGATGGAAATAAACCAAACAAGTAGCAGGCTATCTACTAGAATTATAATCTTGATAGGAAATTTCACTTGACTGTTACTATCCTCGCGAACAATTCAAGACAAAATTTTCAAAACGACTTATCTGCTTTGGTAAACAAAGATTCAAACGACGATTTGACGAACCTGATAGCTCTCCACGCAAACCAACACCACCAAGGTAGGTGAAGGTTTCCGTTACATGTTGATTACTTCGATTAATCGATTATTTGTTGTGATAATCGATAAATTTTAAATCGATTACTCTCAACGATTAATCGATTCAATAATCGACAAGAATCGAGAGTAATCGATTAATCGGATTTTACGACAACTATTAGATTTCGATTACTTCAATTAATCGATTCATCGTTATGATAATCGATTAATTTTGATTCGATACTACTCAACGATGAATCGATTCAATAATCGTCAGAATCGAGAGTAATCGATTAGTTACTAATCGATTAATCGAGATTTTACGACATCTCTAAGCATCGGTGGAGTTGTGGCAAATTTTATTCCAAATACATATGGGATATTGGAAAAATCGGTTCTTCTCATGGCTTTCATTCTATGCGGAAGATTGAGGCGAGCGAACTTTTTCAAAGTGCAAATTAACCGCTTGAGACGCATAAAGTTGATCTGTCCGTAGCAGAATCACCAGCGCGTCGGAGAGAGATGCTACAAATATGTATTCGCATGGATGGCTTGTAGCAGTTAAGTTTAATTTTATTTTATATCTTATTTGGTTTTGTTATTCAGCCATGGCGTGGGTCGTGTGGTCGTTATGATTCGAAATATGCATTATTAGAATTCATCGATTCTTCTCATGGACACATTTTAAACATAGGAAGATTGAGGCGAGACGAATTTGTTCAAAGTACGACGTCGTAGCAGAATTAGTTGTCGTTCGTAGCAGAATAATGAGGCGTATTGTAGAGAGTGCTGCTAACATGTATTCTTGCACTGGCACTAGATTCTTCATTTCACCAAACTGTTTTACGTAGTTTACGTCGGGCGGTCGTGTCTTGTACACAACCCTTGATTTTCCTTCATTTCCAATTCTAGCAGTTGAGTATGAGTTAGAAGCATTAGCTATATGACTACCAAGCCCGTTCCTGGTGCAGGTCAAGCATATACACAAAATCTCTGAGGAATGTTTTGACTATCGTAAGATTTCCTGAGATATGTAAGGAAATGTATTTGGTCGATGGTCGGAATTTCCGAGGTTCAAACAAAAATCCCAATTATGGAGTGGGCTGGACGGTTGTTTCGATACAATGCTGAGTCTAGTTGAGTGAAGACATCGACTCAATATGGCCAATTCGTTTGACATGTTGATGTGGAAATAAAGAAATATTTTTCAACAATACTCCCCACATTGGGCTTTGAACGAATTGTTAATTGGCTCCGTAATTAATGTGTTCTACTTTCCATATAGAATAATATTTTGATTTCGACCCCTTGACGGGCCAAGCCGACCAACGCATGCTAGGCCTTCGGCGCTTGTCAGTATACTTGATCTGCGGTATCTGCAGAAGTGTCTTACGATTGAATATGAATTATGAACGGAACTACTTCACTGCTGATTGAATTGAACGCAACACAGATAAAAATTCAAAATCCAAGACAGTGATTAATTCAAATATAACATCACAAGTATATAAAATGCCTTAGATTTTCTACGGCAGCAGTAATTGCCTAACAATGTATTGAGACGGCAAAGTCACTGTCGGATTCCCTCGCATCACCGATTGGCATCATCAGTAGTATAGCTTCAGCAGCAGCAAAAAAGATAAATGAGTAAAGCATGTCTTGAATTTAAAGAACTGTCTCCTCTGAGAAGTGGCTTTCCACACCTTCGTTTTGCACAGAGAAATCTAGCGTCCATTCAGAAAAGAGGCAAAGGTTATGTTCATGTATGGTCAACTGTCACTTTTCTATTGTAGGATCTTGTCAAGTGTTCCGAGCGATGTCTTGTTTTAAGTTATCCATTTACTTGAAGGGTGAGGCTGCGCCATTCTGCTGTGTTGGTGGTCGGCTCTAATACCGACAAGTGAACATTGGCCCTGTTGAGCCAAGTGGCGTTATTAAAACAAATGGAACATAATCTTATTTATTGACCATTGCAAGACGTGTTTTGCAGTTTGATTACGTGGTACGCCGGCCGGTGAGTGGGGGCGAATCTTCACCCGAAGCGAATTTGGGTGATATCTAAAGAGCGTAGAGAATGGGCTGGATGAGATTTGGGATAAGAGGTTTTCGCTGAGATAGTTAACATGTTTATTTGATCTTCCTAATGTTATTTTAGCAATTTCATATTATGATAGCTGTGCTTTAGATCGTGAATGAAGCAAAAACGCTTCATTTATGAGGCGAAGCTAAAGCAATAGTCATGGTCTGAGAATGGACGCGTATGTAGGTTAAATGGAAGGGATTAACCTTGAGTTCTACAACAAAGAACTAAAAACAATGCCAGAAGACCTCTAGTAGTTACAATTTTCAAGCTATTACGAAGTGACGGGAAATTATAACGCGGATATACTTTCGGTTTGACTCTTTATTTCAGACTGATTTCATGAGTTTCTCTGCGATCTTTTTATAGTCAGCTCCACCTATTGTCCATACAAGAACTTTCTAGAAACTAATTGAATTATTTCAAATATCTATTGTATGCAAGTCGGGTGTAGTTGAATGTTCGAAATTTCTAGACGTCTGTCAAATGAATGCGAATCAATGTTTGTTGTTTTGCAACGTGTTTTCTACCGTGATGAGCGCAGGTAAGTAGAAATTTGTTTAATTTTAATGTTTCTTTGTTTTTAGGTGTGCATAAGCAGGTGAGAAGAAAGGTGAGTATGCTGTGTTGATGTGGTGAATAGAGTTGCGGGCCGTCAGCATGAGGTATGTCTGATTCTCTGGTGCGGTGTGACACCCCGGCAGCTTGCTGGCGGCCCCGACATTCCGCCCACCAATTGCGCAGTCAAGCCACGTAACCGAACGTAAGCAGATATTCTCGGTGCGGCCTTAGATGCTTCAGGATGGGAAGCATTTTCGGCTCCTTGTGCACAGTGTATCCATTGTACTTGCTACACAAGACATTCATGCAACTGGCAGGTACCGGAAGGCTTTCGATAACTGTGGGAATGTCTTCTTGAAATGAACGCGTTTGTCCGGTACAAGACGACGGTAGGAGATAATTCCTTCTTTAGCATCGCCCGGTATTAGGGGAAAGAAAGTGATAATGTCTTCCTCAAATGAACACATTTGCCCGGTATAAGGCAAAGAGGATAGATAGTCCCTTCTTTGAATAAAGTCGTTTGTCTGGAATAAAGTGAAAGAATGAAGCAACGCCTTCTTTGAATGATCGCGTCAGTCCGGTGCAATGAGAATGGAGGAGATAATGCCTTCTTTAAATTAAGGTCTCTCGAGACAGAAATTCTGTCCGCAATATAGCAAAAAAAAAGAGATAATTCGTTTACTAAGCAAGTACCACGCTTGCCAGGTATTATGAATGATTGATATGAAGCAATTATATGTTTCAAAACTGCTGTTATATTACACCACACTTATCTAAGAAAATGCTTATTTGCTTAATATAACATTCTGAAAAACGACATTCTTCCAAAGGTCATTCTGAAAAAGGTAGAATCCATCAAAAGTCACACCGCGAAAGTTACAGACCGCCTAATGCTTTATTTAGAAAATGAATTCGGTAAAATGTTTTTCGGTGAAATATAATACATTTAATACATATTGCGTAATAAGGGATCTTACACCCAACCGGCGGTTGTTAGATTTTCTAACAATTATGTATAAGAATCTACCAAAACCTGTATAAAAACTGGGCATATGCGAAATTTATAGATTCTTATACAAGTGTTGTATAAGAATCTAACAATTTTGTAAGCTTTTTCTAACAATATTTGTTTGTGAGCTTACAGTTTTATATAAGAATCTAACAATTTCGCATATGCCCAGTTCTTATACAGGTTTTGTTAGATTCTTATACAGAATTGTTAGAAAATCTAACAACCGCCGGTTGGGTGTATATATTTTTTTCCTTATTCTGGCCAAATTCGCCTGCATCAAAATAAGAGATCAGATTAGTCCTTATTCAAAAGATATTTTAGTTACTAGATAAAGATTGTCGCTTCGGTTCCCTTTGTTCTGCTGTCCGGAACATGTTGGGTACCAAGCTGTCAAATCGTATGGATTTTCCTTCTTTGACATTTAGCTCCCCTATCCTCGCCAGCAAAAGATGTTTCGGACAGCGGCGACAGCGACAATCTTTATCTAGTAACTAAAATATCTTTTCCTTATTCTCATTCTCAATTCATTCATCTTTGCATTATTTCGAGCTAACGCCTATTTTTGAAGGACCCCATCTACCATTTTCTTACTTTGTAAAAATGCCTTCTTTCAAAAAATGCATCACATCCCCCATTATCATATTCAGGACACATACATGTTATTAAAAAACGAATAATAACATTCATTATCTCGTGAAACAACCACTGAAGAAGGGACATATTTACCATTGCATTATTCCGAGCAGATGCATTCTTTTTAAAGAAGGAATCACAATCACCATTGCATCTTTCCGGGCAAACGCATTATTTTTGTTTACAAGGATTCACATCCACCAATGCCTATATATTTGAAGAAGATATGCAGGACAGGAATATGATTCCGAAGATAGGAAAAATATTTACCAAAAGGCTTTCAATCGGAATTGCAGTTTGATACTATTTTAGGAAAACAAAAACTACCTTAGAAAACACTGTACTCTGATATCTTTATAATTCAACAACACATCTTGGAGGATCAAGAACTACAAATACTACCAAAAGCTATTCAGCTGATAATTTCCAATAAGACACTCTTGAATGTATCTTTGAACACTGCTTTTTCGGACGCCTACAGTCGATTGCAAAGATGTGTTTGCAGGTATTTTATTTTCGGGGAATTGTTCCATTCGGGGAAATGTTACATTCGGGGAATTGTTACATTCGGGGAAATTGCATTCGGGGAATTGTTACATTCGGGGAAATTACATTCGGGGAAATTGCATTCGGGGAATTGGTTTTCGGGGAATTGTCGTACAATCCTCAATATGAACTCAAATGCTTCGGTGTCGTTGATGAAGTCAAGGCAGTGCCTGCCAGTACCATACGTCTGCTTCCCGTTCGTAACAGCTATAACGTTGCCTCTGCAGCAATGTCTGTCCGATTTTGCCGAATATTTTACACAAGACTCCTAAGAAGTATACCACATTCGTTCCTTGGTTTCTTGTAATGGATTTTTGATATTTGTCACGTTTGATTTTTTCGCTAAACTGTAGGATGTTAATAACATTAAAGATTACATTTAGCATGTCATTTCTAAGGAATATTTCGTATACACGTATTTCGTATTCGACGATTTGTCTATACTATACACAATTTTATTGTGTTCATTGATTCATAGTCGTTCCAATGTTCAGTTCAGTAGTTCAGTAGCACTCACGAAGTACCGGTAATTGTCATTTTCTGAAGGTGTTGTACTCTTTTTTTCACCGGTGCGAGTCTCCATAAGTTAAGTATTTGAATCAACTCAAACAACCAATATAAACGTAATCCAAATTAAAAATTTTGCTGAGTAGTCATGACAATGAGCTGTTTTGGAGAAATTTTCGTTTCCGGAACTCGTAGTATATCTCAGTTACGAAATTAGTGGAGCTTATCCACGATTATCCCTACTTTTTTCAATGTGTACATCTTTTATATGGGACAGATTCATGGACTGGAACCACTCATGGTGTCCCCTGCATTTCATGTATTTTATTTAATAGACTGAGATAACAAATCTCCTATATTTTATTATAATGGACTGGAGCCACTCGTAGTGCTCCCTTCATTTTTCAAGCCTTAACTAATAGACTGAGATACTGAACCATTTCATTTAGATCTAATGGACCGGGACTACTCGTAGCATCCCCTACATTTTCGCATTACGTACTCTCATTTTTTTTTTTTTCAATAGCGTGACATATACCAAGTCCTTCCGTAGATTGTAAATTCTTTTTTTTTTAAGTTTGAAATAAACAATAATCCATAAAACAATCAATCAACTTCCAATGAATGAAAAACAAGAGTAATCTATTATGTTACCTCCATCATTTAAAAGAAATCGTTATTTAATATTTCGTTTACTTCTAATGCGCAACAAAATAGCTAAAAAAAATTACTTCCAGCAGCTTGATTCGCTTTCAAGCTGATCTTCAAAAATCTTTCGGTCCGTTTCGGCTCGTCGCCACTGTAAAGATTCGCTTCTATAATGAAAGACATCCTTTCGGGTGCGATACCAAAGTCGAAGTGATTTATTTACTCATGTCAAAAGTCTACTTTAACGTTCTACATATATTACAGCCTACTACAGAAGGAAGAGCCCATAGGTCATATACCACATCTATAAGAAAGGCGACAAGCTGGAGTGTGTGAATATTCGTGCGGTCACCATCCGTAATGCTCGCCTACAAAGTGATATCCCAGATCAAGATGAATACAGTGCTAGGTGCTCCAATCTGCTTAGTTTGTGGAAGAGAAGAAGGAGGGGGGGGGGATTCATTTTCAGTGCAAAACGAAAACAAACCAGATGGCTCGCCCATACTAAAATCCAAGATGGCTGAATCGTGAATTTGGCGCATTGGAACACCTAGTGGTGTATTCATCTTGTCCCAGATCATCTTCGTCGTCTGTCACCAATAGTGAATGAGTTCATGAGAAGTTAACAAGTCGGCTTCGTTGAAGGTTGCTTGACAACGGGCCAGATCTCTACTGTACGTCAAATTCTTCAAAAATGCCGTGAATAGCAGGTCCCAACGCACCATCTATAACGAGAACAGCTTTCCTGGGAAGCATACCATACTGAGTTGCTTTTCTGCTCTCGTCGCTAACAGTCGTTTTGGTATTTGGTATCTACCTACTAGCTGTCGGTATCCGTGCAGTGTTGTTTTGCGCTTTCTTTGCGCTCAGCGAGTAAAACAATAACGTGCAAAATGATAGTGAATACTGTCCAATTTCGCTTTCCGCCTACCGCTCCACGCCCGACGTGGGTTGAGATTGCCGAATTTGTGCAACAATTGAATGCAGATGTATCGTCGATGGAAACAGTTTATAAAACAGCGATGGATCGATCGCTGTTCATAAAGTTCGTTTCGCAAGATGCCATGCAGGATGCATTGGAAAAGAACATTGAACCTAGGAAGTTTCGGTATTCTAGTGGAAACTCACTGGAGGTGAGCATGACGTTGGCCGGTCGTAATATTCAGTACATTCGAGTATTTGACCTACCGCCGGAATTACTGGATAATGATCTGAAGGTGCATCTTGAACAGTACGGAAAAGTTGAACGCATGGCTCGTGAAAAGTTTCCACCAGGTTTGGGTCTAGACCATAATATGTTCACCCGCGTGAGGGGAGTATACATCGATGTGGAGAAGGAAATCCCTCCGTCGATTGAAATTGCAGATTGTGTAACGGTATTTTGGCCTCGGATAGCCCAGTTCTCAATAACGGAACGGTACGATACGATAAAAGATACTGAAACCTTCACCAACTGCAATCCTTCAGCTAGAGCGGAACAATAACGGCCAAACTGAAATATCCGGGGTCAAACTTGTTACGGTATTGCAACAGAGGAAGGCAGGTAATCAACCACACCAGACCAAAGCGTACTCAACCAGACTGTACGGCTTACCTGCTATTCTTCCGTTGCGAATCGGCTTCGACCAGAACCTAAACTGAATGGTAAATAAATAACAACTTCAGCTTAAGCGCCAACACACTGTGAAGTGTGATGCGAAAATGTCCGTTGAAGCCTTCCCGGTTAGCTCGCTCAGGGCAGGTCTGACGAACGCGATTCACTCTCAAGAACTCTACCAAGGACTCTAATAGGAACTTCGAATGAGAATCAGAAAGACTAAACCAGGCAAATTGCTTTACAGTGGGATTTAATCTCGAGCATGGTACTAACAACTTTCTACTTTTTGCTATTTTAGGAACTACTCGTGTGCGCACACTTCTCTACTAGTACTAGTGAATGATATAATACGAGATCCCTAACCTAGATGGCAACCTAGGTCACCTTACTGCTGGTTGGCTGACACGTTCGCTGTCGCTTGCTGAAGCGTCGACGCTGGAGTACTCCCCGATGCGGTGGTACTGGGCTGACGGATTGCGCCCCTGGCGACGGAAACTGCGGACCGTTTCACGGGTCTGACCAACGCCGACGTGGTTGTGCTCGGCTTGAACTCGGCGGATGCCGATTACTTGCGGACCGGCGCTTCTTGCGTGAGTTGGCAGACGGATCGGCTGGTGCCGATGGTGGACGGAAAGCAGACGATAGCAGTAACTGGCTACGCTGCCACGGTTTCCGCAGGTCTCGGCGATAGGCAACGGCCGGCGGACACTAACACTACTTGGCGGTGTATCGACGATTGCCGACGATTGGCTGGCACTACACGTGATTAATGGTATCTCGGCGATTGCCAACGACTGGCGGGCAGACACGTGTTAAGCACTATTTCGGCGGTTGCCGACGACTGGCGAGCGTGGAACGTGTTAACGGTATCTCGGCGATTGCCGACGACTGGCGGGCGTGGCACGTGTTCAGCGGTATTTCGGCGGTTGCCGACGACTGGCAGGCGTGACCGTGCTTGGCGGTTTCTCGGCGGTTGCCGACGACTGGCAGGCGTGGTCGTCTCTCGGCGGTGGCCGATTGTTGGCGGAAATGTCGTTGCCGACGATTACCGGGCACTTCACTTGACCGATGGCTAACACGCTTCACTTGGCTTTACGATGACCGGCAAACCCGAATCTGCTGCGCCCCGACGGTAAGACCTGGCAAAATAATCTTTTAACATGAATTGCTGGTGACGGGTTTTAGCACTAAAAATCTTACCGGCTTTTGCCGGCTGGCGTATCCTGAGGCTGAAACCTCGTCGGCGGCTGGTGACGGCGTAGATACTCTACGGCAGATTCTTCTATTTGGCACAACGCTTTTCTTGTACAAAGGTTTTCTATCAAAACTGTTCAACAACTAACTTGCAAATGGCTTGGTCTTTCTATTTTTACTTTTTAAGAAACCTTCTGTCGAGAAGGCGGCCTTTTGTGGCCTATTGTCCAGTCACTGATAAGGCGAATCAGTTGACTTTATGGTAATGAGGTGATGAGTTTCTAATTAGAATCAAAAATAAACAAACGTTGCGCGAATCTGGTATTTAGCCAAGATTCGGACCAGATGAGCCACAGAGTAACACGCGTAACTCCTGGCTTCATATTTTTCGATGATGCTGTGAGTTTTGCTGCCAGCATCTTTTCTATCTACAAAGTGTTACAAATTACCCCCGATATGACAAAGAAAATTTTAATAAAATTTGGTTACAAATTTTATTAAAATTTTCTAAACAAAACTCAAACTTGCATTGGTCACTTACTTGTAAGGATTATGATAAACAACAGTTGGGATCAGTTTTATCTTCTATCTCTCTTCATTATTTATTAAAAGTTAACTGCGCATTTTAACTTTTTCTCTATGATTTACTAACACACGTTCATGTTTGGTGCGTTATGTTTTCTCTACACACTACGTTAGCCGATTTGTAACCAACTCGAATTCACTTTCGTCGGCTATATACTTCTTCTCATTTAAACTTAACAAAAGAGGTTCCTTAACACTAGCAAAATGGCGGCTCAAATGCACTATAATAACACGTTCGGTTTAGATTCTCCGAAAAATTCAATCATGGCGACGATACGATAACTTTTCATCTTGACTCCGAAAATATTCGGAAAATTTTGAGCACTCAATTTATCACGAAACAGGAATAAGCGATACACGAAAGACCCCAAAGATATTTGGGAAGATTTTTCTCGGAATTTCACACCGGAACGCATTCTGTAATTCGCGGTATTTCGATATCAGTACGATTACTGCAAACCGACGGGACGTTGCGAAAAGACTGTTTGCAACGGCGAGCGAGAGAACTGTACTGCTGAACTTGCAGTACATGCCCAGCAACGCGACTTCTAAACTCATCCTTTAACTAACATCAAGAAAATTTCACGTTGATATTCTTTACCTATACAGTCACATCTTTCTGCGGCGAATGACGATCATCCGTTGCAGGGATGTAGAGCAAAAAAAGAACTTTAATCTGACCTATCTATTTTAATGCTAACTATTAAATTAATACGTAACTAACCTACCTATTCGCATAATCAAAGTAAGTTTTTTTTTCTCTACTTCCAAACAACAAGACGACTGCCAAGCGCTGCAAAATTATGCACAAACGAATCAACACTATTTTTTTAATTTCTATAATCACCGAAAACTGTACCGGTTTTGCGAGGTTTGTCTGTAATGATCTGTACGATGACATCTCACTTTCCGACATGGTCAGCATTCACGGTAGCCAACTGACGGGTCGAAAATGTAGCAGCAAAGGAAATCGCATCAAAACAAAATCATCGCGAATTTACTCGAGTGCGGTCGGTCAAAAAAAACTATCGGTCTCGAAAAATAATGAAATTTATAGTGAAAATATATGTGCAACTTATGAAAAATTGGTGTTTAAGCTGGGCTATTGCTGACTGAAAAATAAGGTAATGTTGTTCGTAAAAAAGGACTGAAGCTTAAACTTTGTGTAGTGAAAATTAACAATATGCACTGATAACGCGGGTGACTGAAACAGAACGGAAAGAAAATCAGCAAACAAAATCAATTTGTGTACCTAGTGTTCGATAATTGGAAAATTGTTTTTTTTTTCTATCTAGCGCTAAACTATAATCTAAAATAAATAAAGTGAATTCCCTGTGAACTCTAATTCTGGCTGAGGAGGTATTTTGCTTAATTTTTCCTGCGACTCAAGCCGAGAATTGAGGTGGTGTTTTATTTTGATTGTGTTGGTTGACTTACTCGGTGCCTTTCAGTGTACATTGAGATTCTCACGTCCGAATGTGTGAGTGGCGATAAAAGGAAAACAAACACTCCTAGATGGTGCTACTCAGCAAAGTTTGGGTAAAAATGAGTATATTTCCATATATTTTATGACTCCTTCGCAACCATTGTGATGACTCGATCAATTTTGAGGTTATGAGCAGAAGGAAAACAAACATGTATTCACACATGCCGAATTGCACATCAGTGTGCGAGCGTTAAACGTCACTCATCTCTATAGCTTGTGAAGAACCGTTATGATTTTTACCCTACACTGTAAACTCGACAATACCCATTAAAGAGTTGAAAAGGCCCATTTTTTGATGATGTATTGAGCTGTCAAAATAATGGGTACTTTGAAATTTCTGATAATGTGTACTTTCACCCCATTTTAAAGTTAAAAGTTTCTACCCATTAATGGGTGAAAATTTACTTGAAAGATGTTGTGCCAAACAATCGAGAAGAAGCTGGGAGAAGGAGAGACAATTTCGTGTGGTTTAATTGTAAGTATTGTTTTGCTCAATTTAGTTTGATTACATAATTAAAAGTAGTTAAATCATAGTTATTGCAGCTAACGCCTTTTCCCTTTGGTTTGGCGTCGGGGAACATATAAAACCATATCTATCACCGGACAGGATGAAACTCCGCCTCTCTGCAACTGTTGGGGCCATACACGTAGTGGGGCTGTTTACTGTGGAAGCCTTATAATACCCGTAAACCGCTGGATCCGCCGATGTAAAAAGGAACCTGTTTGATGGAATGTTTTCTCCCCAGGACAGAATACGCTTTGCAATGGTGAACGAAGTTCCACTGGTCAACAGAATCGCTGTTCTGGACGGATATCCGCCTCTGTTGAAGCTATGCTGGTTTTGTTTTGCGGAGAATAATGGACAATCTGTGTACTCCCGGATCCGCAGACAGAAAAGGAATTTCAATGTTTTCTTCCCATGAGAATAGACGGTTGGAAAGATGAGTGAGTTCCCTATCTACCGGTGAAGAAAACTGAACTCACATGAACTAATGTTTATTGTTATGCCGTTTAGAGTTTTAATAAACGTTATGATCATATTTATTTGCTACAAATAATTTCTTTCACTATTCGATTGATGGATTGAAAGTTTAATTCTAATGGCTGTTTCTGAAAACAATAATGGGTAAATTGTACACATTGTCCGGGAAAGCTGTTGATCAATAGTGGGTAAAAATCACTCGTTAGTTTGACGTATACTCGGTTTACTCATTAATGAGTTAACGACGTTTACTCTTTTAATGAGTTGAACTATTTAACTTCATAATGGGTACTTTTTTACCCATTAAAGAGTACTTTGGTGGCACAGTGTACGACTCATGACTGGTGTCAGAGGAGGTGTTTTATGGGTGTATTGGTTGACCTACTTAATTTCGGCGTACATAGCTGAGTAATTAATAATTTGTGCGACGTTACGACCAGCAACCATTAAACAGTGTGCAATGGTTTTATTTTTTTTATTATTATTTTGCTGATCGTTTTTCAACTTCGACGCATGATAAACGCCTAAAAATCTTATTAAATTTACATCTTTGAGTTCAAAGCAACAAGTGCCGATCTTTTTAGTGATTATTGCTTCGCTATACCGCGGGGCTAGTTTTGCGGTAAAATCATTTGCTTTATTTGAAAGATAGAAGTTCTTTTTAAGAACTGTTTCGCCTTCTTCAAAGGAAATGTTACTGTTTGCTCGTGTATTATAGTTAGCTGAATATCTATCGTAGGCTCGTTTTAAATTGATTTTTACAGCTTCGTAAATGTGCTTGAGATCATCTGACAGTTTCGGTGGTTCAAACTGGTCGAGGCTAGTATTGGCAGCACGCAATCTAATATATTCATCTCCCGAACTTATCATGTTTTTGCCGAAATTTGTAAAATATGGTGAGTATCCTGTCGAACTATGTACACTATTACGGATCGCACTTGCAATGTGCTGGACTCCTTTGTCCCAATCTTTCTGAGATTTGCTCATAAGCGATGCTCTAATGGCAGATGTGATTACTCGATTGGCTCTTTCAGTGGGGTTGGGCGCCGGGTGGTACGACGCCAAGTTCCAATGTTGTACATTGTACGTTTGCAGGAACTTGCTGAATTCTTTCGCCCTAAATTGCGGACCATTGTCCGAAATCAATACCGCGGGTACTCCAAACAAGAGAAAGACATTGTTTTCCAAAAACGTGATTACTTGTGCAGCTTTTGCTTGTTTCATTACTTGAACGAGTGTAAATTTGGAAAAATAATCTGTGACGACAAGAATCCACGCATTTCCGGATCTTGTTCAGGAATATGGTCAAGGAAGTCTACTGAAATGATTTCCATGGTCTATCGCACATTTTAGGCTTTCCACAAGCCGGTTTGGATTGACATTGTCTGTTTTTGCTCTTCGACATGGTAGGCATGATTTACAATATCGAAGGATGTCGGCGCTCATTTTTGGCCAATAAAATTTTTCTGCTAATGCCTGAAAGGTTTTTTCGAAACCCAAATGAGCTGAGTTGTGAATTTTGTGAATGCAGTCCGTTCTCTCATAGCTGCGCGGCATGTACTTCCAGCGGAAGGTTGGATCGTCCCTTTTTGCTGCGTTTGCCACGAATTTGTAGATGTCATTTTCGACAATTTTAAAATCTTTGTACTTCTCTGGGAATTTGGTGATAAGATTTTTTAATTCTTCATATGGCGTGTCAATGGAAGTCATGGTGCTCACAACATTGATTGATCTTGAAAGCGCATCGGCGCTGATGTTATCCTTCCCTTTCTTGTATATGAATTCTATATCGTATCCCTGCACTTTCATAGCCCACCTTGCTATACGGGGACTTTTACTATTGATAGACATAGATTTTAGGAATGTTAAACTCATCGCATCTGTGAGGATTGTGAATTTTGTTCCCTCAATGAAGTGTCTAAAGTGCTCGATTGCCATCAACATGGCAAGGCATTCACGCTCTGTCGCGCTATATTTTCGTTGTGTAGACGATAGTTTTTTTGAAAAATAGGCTATACATCTACGTTCTCCCTGAATTTGTTGCGTTAGAACCGCTCCTATAGCGACATCTGAGCTGTCTGTTTCTATAGCGAAACTGATTCCAAAATCCGGATTTGCAAGGATGGGTGGGGATGTCATGGCTGATTTGAGACGAAGTAAAGCTTCATCAGCTGCTTTAGTCCAGGTAAATTTGCCTTTACCCTTTTTAAGCAGATCAGATATGGGCGTAACTATTTCGCTATATTTATCGATAAATCGCTGATAAAAGCCAGCCAAACCTAATACTCTTCTTACATCTTTCACGTTTTTCGGTACCTGGTAATTTAAAATTGCTTCGATTTTTGAACTATCTGTAGAAATTCCTTTCTCGCTTAGTATATATCCCAAATAGCGGACGGATTTTTGACAAAATTTTGACTTTTCGATGCTAATTGTAAGATCAGCCTCTCGAAGTCGTTTTGCCACTATTTCAAGCAAACGAAAGTGCTCATCCAAGGTACGAGATGTGATGATCACATCATCTAAATAGACGAACACGCGAGGTTGCAAGTCGAAACGTAAAACCTTATTCATAAGCCTGCACAAAGTAGCACCACTGTTAGAAAGCAGACCGAAAGGCATTGTTTTATACCTAAATAAGCCTTTGTTGGTTCTAAAGGCCGTGTAGTCGCGACATCTAGCATCTAGCACCACCTGATGGTATGCGTCTTTTAGATCGATTATTGTAAAATATTTCGATTGTTCAAGGCGTTCCAATATGTTGATCATGTTGGGAAATGGATATTCATCGCGTTTTGTCATTTGATTTAATCTCCTAGCGTCCAAACACAAACGCCATTTGCCGTTTGGTTTTTTAACTGGGAGCAAAGGATTCACAAATTCACTTGTGCATTCTTCTATTGCATCCATTTTTCTAAGACGTTCTATTTCTTTATCGACTTCTTGCTCTATCTTGGGGGAGTATTTGTAAGTGGGCATTTTTTTAGGTTTTGCTTCAGGGATCAGTTCGATTGTATGCTGAATCAATTTTGTTCGACCTATTTTACCGTCATATGAGCGTGGGAATTCATTTATAGCTTTTAATAATTTACATTTTTCTGTAGGTGTCAACTCATGTTCCGTGTTGATGGATTCCGGAGTTATTTCATCCTCGTTTGGTCCCTCCAGGCTTGGGATATCCAAACTATCATCGGTGATGGGTTCCTGGACGACGTGCGGATTATTTTCATCAACTATAAGGCAGAAAATAATATTTCGCTGAGTGTCTATAGAATTGCCTTCGAACTGGGGATTACTACTAGGCTTGGAAATGTCGATCCCTTCACTCGTCGTTGGCCGGATGCCAAACGCCTCCCAAAAGTCGTAGCCACAGATGAGATCTTTCGATATCTCGGGGATTACTACTGTTGGAACGACCTTTGTCTTCCCATCGAATGTGAAGGGTATGTTGACAAAACCATGACAATGAAGTTTTTCACCGTTGGCAGTATGGACTTTAAAGTTTTGTTTTGTATTTTTAGGTTAAACCTGTTTATTAAGTCGAGAGAACTGATGACCGATATGCTTGCGCCGGAATCCAGCAGACCCGTGACTTCGGTGCCGAGAATTTGCACGGTAATATGTGGGCAGGTAACTAAGTTAAGGTTTAGAATGAAAACCTGATTGAAATAGCTATAATTGTCACATAAGGGGATCACTGAGGTATTTTTGCTAGAAGAAGGCGGATCCCTGCTAACTTCTTCTAGAATTAGTTTTTTTCGTTTGATTCTCTACCATGGTGCTTTGGGCAGTTACTTTTGGTAACGTTCGGTTCACCACATGCATAACAATATATACGTTTTTGCTCTTGGCAGTACCGGGCTACATGCCCTGCTGTTCGGCAGTTCCAGCAAGTGATAAGGTTTGTGTCCTCACTTGCTCGGTTCTGGTCTGAGCTGATAGGGTTAACATTATTGCGTCCTACTTCTTTTTGAAATGCTTTATGACGAAAACCTGATCTAGAGGTGTTGAGTGCGTTAACTTCCTCGTTTACGCAATCATTTATACTTAAGTCTTCAAATTCTTCTAATTCGATTTGATTAATGTTTGGACCGTGTCCTCTTGGAGCTGTATTTCCGAAAAGGCTTGGTTCCAAAGCGTCAAACTGATAGCAATATTCCGCTAGATCATTGATTGACTTGATCTGCACTAAAGCTAAACGCCTTCTGTAGGACAGCTTAGTGTTTTCGAAAATGAGTTTAAGCTTTTGCTGCTCGCTCATTTTGTGTGTCAGACTTTGTGACAATCGTTCCATATCCGCTAAGTATGCACTGAAGCGTTCATATGGACGTTGTTTCCTGTCCCTCATCTCATCTTCCACAGCCTTATCTTTGTTTGGATTTTCAAAACTCATCGTAAGGTAGTATACTAAATGGTCCCAAGTGATGAACTTCTCCCAATACGTAAAGTACCATTTACGAGCCTCACCGGTAAAAATATATACGCTTGTTGCAAAAGTTCTTCTTCACTAACATGATTAGCTTTTTGCTAAAATTGAAACCTACCTAATGAATTCAGCGACTGAAAGTGACTTTGGTCCAATTTCGCCGCTGAAATAGATTACAATTTTTCTATTTTTATCCGTAAATAGTTTCGATAATTCGGCGGTGGAGGCGAGCCAGTTCGGCTTCCTTGTCGTGCGCTTCCAGGTCTTTGATTACTATTTGCTGATCTTGTTCTATCTGTTTGATATAATGTTTGGCCTATTTGGGGAGGTTGGTGTAAATCATGCTGGCTTGTGTTTGTAGCAACATCGTTAGATGGATTCGGTAATGCAGATGAAAAATTTGGAGTTGGGAAACTAGCCCACTCATCGATATACTTCTTAACCGCGTCGTTGATCGAGTCTCTTATGAAGCCTTTCAGCTCACTGGTCAGAAGACCAATGGACTGACTCTGAATATTATCTTCAGATTGAGTAGTCGGAACATTAGGAGGATCTACCGTTCTTTGCACTGTTCCGGTTCTAGCATTCTGCGTCGTTATCGATTTGTCTCTACCTAACTCATTGCCGCGATTTGTAGCGAATTCGAGGGGTACTGTTATACCAATATTTCCCGGAGATGATGTGATTTGGGGCTGTATGAACGATTGGTTTGGAGTAAAATGCGGAGTCGGTAAACTAAAGTTTGGATTCATTTGGAATTCTAACGCTGCTGGGTTTAATGGTATAGTTTGTCTATGCGGGCAGCAGGGACTATGTCCAAGGGCTTGACGACCCCTCCCCAGGCCATCTGCGAGTTGTGGGGCTTGCCTAGGATGTGGTGGGGTTTGACAGTGGGCCCTGTTAAACCTCTATAAAAAGCTGCATGTATCCGCAAGTAGGCCCCACCAAAGCGACCGTGTGCCGCTCAAAGCGCACAAGCCCAAGTCCTGGTGTTAGGTGGGACGCTAAACAGCCCTGACACGACGGCCCTCCGACGAGACAGGAGGTTTGCGCAGGCCCAATAAGCCGCCTAGAAAACCAATCATTACGAACAATATAAGAGATAATGCGACTCGATATAATCGGCAAAGGCCTAGGCGACGAATACAGGATCACGATTGGAAGCTTGGAACATGGAATTGCAAGTCGCTAGGTTTCGCAGGTTGCGACAGGATGATCTACGATGAATTACATCCCGCAACTTCGACGTCGTGGCGCTGCAGGAGATTTGCTGGACAGGACAGAAAGTGTGGAAAAGCGGGCATCGAGCGGCTACCTTCTACCAAAGCTGTGGCACCACCAACGAGCTGGGAACCGGCTTCATAGTGCTGGGTAAGATGCGCCAACGCGTGATTGGGTGGCAGCCAATCAACGCAAGGATGTGCAAGCTGAGGATTAAAGGCCGTTTCTTCAACTATAGCATCATCAACGTGCACTGTCCACACGAAGGGAGACCCGACGACGAGAAAGAAGCGTTCTACGCACAGCTGGAGCAGACATACGATGGATGCCCACTGCGGGACGTTAAAATCGTCATCGGTGACATGAACGCACAGGTAGGAAGGGAGGAAATGTATAGACCGGTCATCGGACCGGATAGTCTGCACACCGTATCGAATGACAACGGCCAACGATGCATAAACTTCGCAGCATCCCGCGGAATGGTAGTCCGAAGCACCTTCTTTCCTCGCAAAAATATCCACAAGGCCACATGGAGATCACCTAACCAAGAAACGGAAAACCAAATCGATCACGTTCTAATCGACGGTAAATTCTTCTCCGACATCACGAATGTCCGCACTTACCGCAGTGCGAATATTGAATCCGACCACTACCTCGTTGCAGTATGCCTGCGCTCAAAACTCTCGACGGTGTACAACACGCGTCGAAGTCGGACGCCGCGGCTTAACATTGGGCGGCTACAAGACGGTAGACTAGCCCAAGAATACGCGCAGCAGCTGGAAGTGGCACTTCCAACGGAAGAGCAGCTAGGCGCAGCGTCTCTTGAAGATGGCTGGAGAGATATTCGATCCGCCATTGGTAGCACCGCAACCGCTGCACTAGGCACGGTGCCCCGGATCAGAGAAACGACTGGTATGACGGCGAATGTGAGCAGTTAGTGGAAGAGAAGAATGCAGCATGGGCGAGATTGCTGCAACACCGCACGAGGGCGAACGAGGCACGATATAAACAGGCGCGGAACAGACAAAACTCGATTTTCCGGAGGAAAAAGCGCCAGCAGGAAGATCGAGACCGTGAAGAAACGGAGCAACTGTACCGCGCTAATAACACACGAAAGTTCTATGAGAAGTTAAACCGTTCACGTAAGGGCCACGTGCCACAGCCTGATATGTGCAAGAACGAGCGTGAGGTGATCCAAAGGTGGCGGCAACACTACGAAGAGCACCTGAATGGCGATGTGGCAGACGAAGATGGCGGTATGGTGATGGACCTGGGAGAACGCGCGCAGGACATAATTCTACCGGCTCCGGATCTCCAGGAAATCCAGGAGGAGATTGGCCGGCTGAAGAACAACAAAGCCCCTGGGGTTGACCAACTACCAGGAGAGCTATTTAAACACGGTGGTGAGGCACTGGCTAGAGCGCTGCACTGGGTCATTACCAAGATTTGGGAGGAGGAAGTTTTGCCGCAGGAGTGGATGGAAGGTGTCGTGTGTCCCATCTACAAAAAGGGCGATAAGCTGGATTGTAGCAATCACATTGCTGAACGCCGCCTACAAGGTACTCTCCCAAATTTTATGCCGTCGACTAGCACCAACTGCAAGGGAGTTCGTGGGGCAGTACCAGGCGGGTTTTATGGGCGAACGCTCCACCACGGACCAGGTGTTCGCCATTCGCCAAGTACTGCAGAAATGCCGCGAATACAACGTGCCCACACATCATCTATTCATCGACTTCAAAGCCGCATATGATACAATCGATCGGGACCAGCTATGGCAGCTAATGCACGAACACGGTTTTCCGGATAAACTGACACGATTGATCAAAGCGACGATGGATCGGGTGATGTGCGTAGTTCGAGTTTCAGGGGCATTCTCGAGTCCCTTCGAAACCCGCAGAGGGTTACGGCAAGGTGATGGTCTTTCTTGTCTGCTATTCAACGTCGCTTTGGAAGGGGTAATACGAAGAGCAGGGATTAACACGAGTGGTACAATTTTCAATAAGTCCGTCCAGCTATTTGGTTTCGCCGACGACATAGATATTATGGCACGTAACTTTGAGAAGATGGAGGAAGCCTACATCAGACTGAAGAGGGAAGCTAAGCGGATCGGACTAGTCATCAACACGTCGAAGACGAAGTACATGATAGGCAGAGGTTCAAGAGAAGACAATGTGAGCCACCCACCGCGAGTTTGCATCGGTGGTGACGAAATCGAGGTGGTAGAAGAATTTGTGTACTTGGGCTCACTGGTGACTGCCGAAAATGACACCAGCAGAGAAATTCGGAGACGCATAGTGGCTGGAAATCGTACGTACTTTGGACTCCGCAAGACGCTCCGATCGAATAGAGTTCGCCGCCGTACCAAACTGACAATCTACAAAACGCTCATTAGACCGGTAGTCCTCTACGGACACGAGACCTGGACGATGCTCGTGGAGGACCAACGCGCACTTGGAGTTTTCGAAAGGAAAGTGCTGCGTACCATCTATGGTGGGGTGCAGATGGCGGACGGTACGTGGAGGAGGCGAATGAACCACGAATTGCATCAGCTGTTGGGAGAACCATCCATCGTTCACACCGCGAAAATCGGACGACTGCGATGGGCCGGGCACGTAGCCAGAATGTCGGACAGTAACCCGGTGAAAATGGTTCTCGACAACGATCCGACGGGCACAAGAAGGCGAGGTGCGCAGCGGGCAAGGTGGATCGATCAGGTGGAAGATGACTTGCGGACCCTCCGTAGACTGCGTGGTTGGCGACGTGTAGCCATGGACCGAGCCGAATGGAGAAGACTCTTATATACCGCACAGGCCACTTCGGCCTTAGTCTGAATAAATAATAATAATTGTCTACGCGGTTCCGGTTTATCGAACGCGGTCAAATCCGGTGTGTCAATGCTCTGGGCTTGACCGACCGTGAAATAAGTTTCGAACAATAATTTTACTTTTTCCAAAAACACCTTTTTCGATATAACGTCATTCGTTGGCGCTCTTTCGATACGGTTTCGAAGGCAGATCAATTTGGATCTTAACCGTGAGGTTACTTGACGCTGCAGTTCAGAACTAAGGGACGTAATTGTTTCTAAGATGAACGGAATTTCATCTTCCAGCGGTATTTTAGAGCTGTAACTATAGAGATGTTTTCTATCTTCTTTCAGTAACAAACGTAAATCGCGTCGTTTTGTGTCGATAGTGCCACTCGTAGGTGCACCGCGGATTGCAAGTTCGTAATTAAGTTCGCGATCTTCGAGATCGTCGGCGCGATAGTCGTAAATTTGAGCCATGTTATGCCACCTCACTTAGAAACCTCTTCTTAATGTTAAGCTTAAACTAAGAGAAAACCAATCTATTATAAAGTGTGCGCAAATATTGAAAAAGGAATCGAAATCTTGAACTATAAATCCGACTAACTAGAATCGAAAGTGAATCGCAGAGAGCTTTTGAGTTGGGTGCCAAAATGTAACGGTATTTTGGCCTCGGATAGCCCAGTTCTCAATAACGGAACGGTACGATACGATAAAAGATACTGAAACCTTCACCAACTGCAATCCTTCAGCTAGAGCGGAACAATAACGGCCAAACTGAAATATCCGGGGTCAAACTTGTTACGGTATTGCAACAGAGGAAGGCAGGTAATCAACCACACCAGACCAAAGCGTACTCAACCAGACTGTACGGCTTACCTGCTTTTCTTCCGTTGCGAATCGGCTTCGACCAGAACCCTAAACTGAATGGTAAATAAATAACAACTTCGCTTAAGCGCCAACACACTGTGAAGTGTGATGCGAAAATGTCCGTTGAAGCCTTCCCGGTTAGCTCGCTCAGGGCAGGTCTGACGAACGCGATTCACTCTCAAGAACTCTACCAAGGACTCTAATAGGAACTTCGAATGAGAATCAGAAAGACTAAACCAGGCAAATTGCTTTACAGTGGGATTTAATCTCGAGCATGGTACTAACAACTTTCTACTTTTTGCTATTTTTAGGAACTACTCGTGTGCGCACACTTCTCTACTAGTACTAGTGAATGATATAATACGAGATCTCTAACCTTGATGGCGACCTAGGTCACCTTACTGCTGGCTGGCTGATGCGTTCGCTGTAGCTCGCTGGATCGTCGATGCCGGAGTACTCCCCCGATGCGGTGGTACTGGGCTGACGGATTGCGCCCCTGGCGACGGAAACTGCGGACCGTTTCACGGGTCTGACCAACGCCGACGTGGTTGTGCTCGGCTTGAACTCGGCGGATGCCGATTACTTGCGGACCGGCGCTTCTTGCGTGAGTTGGCAGACGGATCGGCTGGTGCCGATGGTGGACGGAAAGCAGACGATAGCAGTAACTGGCTACGCTGCCACGGTTTCGCAGGTCTCGGCGATAGGCAACGGCCGGCGGACACTAACACTACTTGGCGGTGTATCGACGATTGCCGACGATTGGCTGGCACTACACGTGATTAATGGTATCTCGGCGATTGCCAACGACTGGCGGGCAGACACGTGTTAAGCACTATTTCGGCGGTTGCCGACGACTGGCGAGCGTGGAACGTGTTAACGGTATCTCGGCGATTGCCGACGACTGGCGGGCGTGGCACGTGTTCAGCGGTATTTCGGCGGTTGCCGACGACTGGCGGGCGTGACCGTGCTTGGCGGTTTCTCGGCGGTTGCCGACGACTGGCAGGCGTGGTCGTCTCTCGGCGGTGGCCGATTGTTGGCGGAAATGTCGTTGCCGACGATTACCGGGCACTTCACTTGACCGATGGCTAACACACGCTTCACTTGGCTTTACGATGACCGGCAAACCTGAATCTGCTGCGCCCCGACGGTAAGACCTGGCAAAATAATCTTTTAACATGGTGCTGGTGACGGGTTTTAGCACTAAAAATCTTACCGGCTTTTGCCGGCTGGCGTATCCTGAGGCTGAAACCTCGTCGGCGGCTGAGTGACGGCGTAGATACTCTACGGCAGATTCTTCTATTTGGCACAACGCTTTTTCTTGTACAAAAGGTTTTCTATCAAAACTGTTCAACAACTAACTTGCAAATGGCTTGGTCTTTCTATTTTTACTTTTTAAGAAACCTTCTGTCGAGAAGGCGGCCTTTTGTGGCCTATTGTCAGTCACTGATAAGGCGAATCAGTTGACTTTATGGTAATGAGGTGATGAGAGTTTCTAATTAGAATCAAAAATAAACAAACGTTGCGCGAATCTGGTATTTAGCCAAGATTCGGACCAGATGAGCCACAGAGTAACACGCGTAACTCCTGGCTTCATATTTTTCGATGATGCTGTGAGTTTTGCTGCCAGCATCTTTTTCTATCACAAAGTGTTACAATTGGAAAGGAAGAATATTTTATCAAGACCTGCGAAACAAGTGCTTCATGTGTAGGATGGAAGGCCATAAAAAAGACTCGTGTCCAGAGTGGAAAAAGAAAAACCAGAAGGAACAGCAAGCTAGGCTAAAGCAAGATGGGCACAGGAAAACCTACTCAGGGGTCGTTATCGGTTTTGATAAAGCAGCATCCGGACAATCATCAGCGGTTACTACGGGAAACGGAGTCATCGAAGTTCCTGAGGATGATGTGGTTGAGGTAGACACTGAGATAGGTGCAAGTGAACCAACGGAAACATTTTCCATTCCCGATTCTATGGTAGAACGGGAAAAGCTGGCAGAGACAATGAGCTTTAAAAATAAGACTGATCGCATCTGGTTCGTGAAGAAAGCTGTACTGGGATATACAGACCACGTTAAAAAATTGAAAGCGGAACAGGAGAAAAGACAACTGCAATCAACGATTCAACGACGGGAGCACTCATTTACGGTCGAATCGGGACCCATAGACCGGTCACCACCGAAGAAGACTTCACGAAGAAACCCTTCAGAAACATCTTCTGAATAAAATTTATTGTAAATATTATTTCTTTGATTCTCGGCTCTGTAGAGTTTTTCTTATTAAACAACTGAGCCTTAAAATAAACACAATGGTTAAAAAAAAAAGCATACCATACTGATCATAGCAACGGTGGATGGTGTGTGAAACTGTGTGAAGACTGCGGGTGAATACTCCAGTTCGTTTAAATGTCGCCGTGGGCCAAGAGAAGGTGATGGATTTTCGTGCCTGTTATTCAACAAAGCGCTAGAAGGTGTCATACGAGGAGCAAGAGTCAATTACCGGGGCAAGATGTAATTCAGTCAACAGATTCATTCAATTTATTTTTTCGTAGATGGCATGGACATTGTCGGCCGAACATTTGCCAAGGCGGCGGAACTGTACGCCCGCTTGAAATAAGAAGGGTTAGTTCAACGTGGTCGTGACTGGAAGGGTACGATGGGCAGGTCATGATGCAAGGATGCCGGACAGGACAGGATTGATTCAGTGTTATCTGTTTAGATGAAAGCTAATTAAATGAATTGACTATTTTAGCATTAACTGGGTCAATCAAGTGCTAAAGCTCGTGATAAGCTCCTGATTGCAGTAACAGGGTCTTCTTCCGTAGTAGTGTTAACTTCGCTATTCGATGTTGGCCAGGCAGTTGATTCGTGGCGCGGAAAAACTCCTTCGATTATTGTCCTTCGTTCTTATGGGCACCTTTCAGGCGGTTTCGTTGGGCTACCAATCATTGTCATAATAACTTTATATGCATCTCCCCATGAGTTTGCATTCAAGTATTTTTTTTTTTTTTGAGGGGGGCAGCTCACGAATCCACGAAATATAGGTCTGCGATCTTCTCTTTAAATATCGTTGTAGGCTCTTCCTATCCTACTTTCTGCTCGAATACAGCTGCGACGGAGTTCAGCGATCGTCTTATTCCACCAGTAGATTGGAAGGTAAGCATGTCATGGCTGTACCTTTCTTGCCATAGTTACATCACAGGATCGAGTTAATACTGCAAACAACTCACAACTCACTCAGATTCAGCAGATTGCGCTGAAATCAAACTGCTTTCGCAAACATATCCATGTCAAAGGCCTGGTTATGGTCACTCGATTATGTAAGTGATGAACTTATTTTATTAGACAAAAAATCATTAAAATAAAGATTTTAAAAAATACTGGATTATGTACTCAATATATGACAAACTGAGTTGGAAATATACGATGGGCTGGACACATTTCTAGTGAGGCGCTTAAAAAACATGTTCGCTCCAAATAGAATTGGTTGAACAAGTATCGAAATCATGTGGACAGATAATGCCCAGAGTTATAACGAGTGTGACATCAAAGCAAGTTGAAACTGTTCGCTGAACAGCTTCGCCTCTCTCCTCTTCAGAAAGTGGTGATGCCCTTTGCAACATGTACATTTCTCCATTCAGTAGTCTAACCTTTTCCATGGAATTCCCTCATAATTGTACTAGTGGCAGGTCACCAAGACTATACCGTTTAAAGCCATCTAGATTTATGTGAGGGAACTGGAAAAACCATACAAAAGCTTCAAATAATCACATTTTACTCGCTTCATAACTTTTTTCTCCCAGCATGTACAACTTTGACCCCATAGGCACTTTTTCTTGTTTTTTCAAGATCTTTCAACTAAGATATGGGTCATCTGTGTACATCGATGGCCCAAAACTGTATCAGTTTCGCCGGAAAACCATGTTCAAGCATAATTTGCCATAATTCATTCCGTTTCACTGAATCGTACGCCGCCTAAAAATCAATAAACAGATGATGTGTCTGCAAGTTGTACTCCCGGAATTTATCGAGGATTTGTCACAGGGTAAACATTTGATCCGTCGTTGTTCGGCCGTCACGAAAACCTGCTTGGTATTCGCCGACGAAGGACTCTTTAAGCGGTCTCAATCTGTTGAACAGAATACGGGACATAACTTTGTACGCTGAATTAAGGAGGGTTATTCCTCGGTAATTGGCGCACTCCAGTCTGTGCCCTTTCTTAAAGAGAGGGCAAATGAGGTCGTCCAACCAGCTAGTAGGCAATTCCTCGTCTTCCCATATTTTCGACATAATATGGTGCAGTACTTCATAAAGCTGCTCACTGCCATGTTTGAGAACTTCAGCCAAGAGCTGGTCCTTCCCCGTAGCCTTATTGTTTATCAGCTCTTTAACAGCTGTTTTAACCTCATCTAGTGTAGGCGACTCCGTAGCTTGTCCATCGTCGTTGATATTTATTCTGTTCACCGATGCACCGTCACTCCCGCTATTCAACTAAGTCTCAAAGTGTTGCTTCCACCTGGCAGCCACTTCGGTTTTATCTGTCTGCAAATTCCCTTCTTGGTCGTTGCACAAGACGAGAGATGGCGCTATCTTTCTCCGCACGCCAGTGACAGACTCATAAAACCTCCGCATATGCGTCTGCTCCATTTTTTCCTCCGCCTCACTAATCACTTGGTCTTCATATTCTTTCTTCTTCCTGCGGTTCGTTCGTTTTTCGGCTGCTCTTGCTTCCTTGTACCGATTTCTATTCGATCGGATACCCGACACCAACATCCGGCTTTTGGCAACGTTCTTGTCGTCTGACACTCTCTGACACTCCACATCGAACCAACTCGTCCTGGGTCGCCTCTGTGCAGTGCCTCTACTTCTCGTGCTGTTGTGCTCACCGCTCCATGGATCGACTCCCATACTGCCGCTAACCGCAAGTCGAGCACATCTGTATATGGAGGCCCATATACAGATGTGCTCGACTTGCGGTTAGCGGCAGCATAGATCGTTGATGTTTTCGCTAACGTTGATTCCGTTCATCGAGCTTCTGGCGGTACTCAGACGATACTCCTTCCGCCGACAACCGCTGAATATTGTAACGCATCATTCGCTGTGATCTTTCGTTCGATACATTTGACAACCGTGATCGAATTTTACTGACAACGAGGTAGTGATCAGAGTCAATGTTCGGACCTCTGAATGTCCGCACATCGATAACATTCGAGAAAAGGCGTTCATCCACCAGAACATGATCTATCTGGTTGCAAGTTTCACCATTTGGGTGTCTCCAGGTGTGCTTTCGGATGTTCTTTCGTGTAAAGTAGACGTGCTGCTGATGGCCTTCCCTCTGGCAGCATCTAAATTCAATAGCCGTAGGCCGTTGTCATTGGTAGCGGAGTGAGGGCTCTCCCTACCGATTATAGGACGGAAAAGTCCTCTCTACCAACCTGAGTGCTAGCGTCTCCGATAACAATTTCACGTCATGCTTTGGGAACTCTCCATAGGCTTTATCAAGACATTCATAAAACGTGCCCTTCACGTCGTCGGATTTATCGTTTGTCGGTGCGTAAACGTTGATTAGGCTGTAATTGAAGAATTTGCCCCGTACCCTCAACATACAGATGCCCATCACTAGGAAACCAACTCCATGCTCTGCTTTTCCGCCGCCGCTGTGATAGATGTTATACTTGAATCCAGTGTTGGTGGTGTCCAACAAAATGTCCAACAACAACCCAACAAAATGTCGCTTTTTTCGTCCCTATTCATACAATTTCGGTAGATTTGTAGTGATCCAGAATTGTTTTCACGGATATTGCCATAATCTCTGCGTTTGAACATTGACATTGTTAGAAATGTTCAAGAGGTGAAAGATCCTTGAGACTTATCGGATTCACGAGTTACCCAATAAAAAAAATCCCCTTCGGTACGCTTTATTAGAGCTAAAATCGATTTATAATTTATGGATTCCTCTGAAATCATGAGATTTTATAACTAACCACAGAATACAAAACATTTATTCAGATCATTCAACTCATTACGTTCCAAAACACTTGCGTCACATACAAACTGACAAAATATATTATCTTCAGAATTAAAATCTAGAAACAGACCCTTATCTCGTTTCCGTCAACATCGTCGTGGTTGAATGATAAATTGAATAAATGATTGGATAATTTCCAACAATTGGAGTTGTGCAATGTCGAGTAAAATAAAATTTATTTAATTCGCTCGTTATGGCACGTGTTCCCTGTAGCAACCCATCTACCCGCTCTATGTTAGATCATCACGGTGTGGATCGAATGCTGTGGGTGGAGCATGGGAAGGATAATCGGTTAAACGCGATTTCAGCATGCGATACAGGTGACTGTATCAATTTTTAGTTATGTGTTAGTTGCAATTGATACCTTGCGAATAAGTCTTCTCTTGGCGAAAATTATACAAATCCAATAAGCGCAATCGAATCTGGTTGTTATTGAAACTATGAGCAAATGCAGTTGGATTTACAGCATTCAAAACAAAAATTATTATTTTTAGCGGCCACAAAAAATCGCCACCCTTGCTTTTGAAGTATTGAGCAGTGGTTGATTGAATATCCCGATGCGAAATTTTTTTCGAATTGCGACAGGTTTCCTAACGACAGAAATACATACCTAAATGTTAGAGAAAAACACTGTTGTCAGTTATAATGACTTTATCCTTATTTTATTTTTTGGAATGAATAAGAAGGGACTTTCATGGCTCAGCAGCTAGATGTGACCCCAACTCAAATCATGAAAAAGATGACTGAGTCCGAATCCTGGCCCTGTGTAAAAAAATGAAGTAAAAAATAAAATATGTTGATAAACTGTTATGGAAGAAATGCTTTTAAATTTCTTATGAATTTTCACAGGTAATTCTCCTATTCTCAGTAAATTCTCCTATAAGAGCACCTCTACGGGAGTCCCCATCTGGGTTTCTATCGCTATTTCCGGGCCCCTAATAGGCACGGGACTGACACTTGTATACCTCCACCACAGTGCATTTCGTAGCCAACATAGAAAATTCCGCACTGACAGCCATACGAAGAATCATGGGAAAGAAAGAGATAGGTGCGTTCCACACTGACAGTTTCATAAACGGCAAGCAGAAGAAACGAGACTGCATGTACACTACGAAAACACAACCAAAACATCAGACCCCCGCTAATAGGGCACTGCACGGACTGCTTTGTCTCTCTCTCGCTGCAAATAAATTAGAAAACAACAAGGCCAGTAAACGTCAAAATTTATGAGGAACGAAAGAGAAAGAGATTTTTTCGTGCAGTGCCCTATAGGGACCTACTTTTACACCGGAGGTATCTAAACGGGAATGTAAAATAAGAACGCAACTCAAAATTAGCCGTGAGTTTCCAAATTTAGCGCCCCATACTGGGTTGCTAAATTTCCATACAGGGTTGCTATTTTGTGAAACGTCACTTTGGTATTGATAAAAAAATTGCAAAAAATTTTGTTTTTCTTTTTCAGAACAATTTCGACGTAAATTAAAAAAACAAGGGAAATATTTATTTTTTTCTACTACATAGTGCCCCAGCTCAACTCTGCGAAGAAATAATTATAGTAATGGATCAGCTATAATGAGGAGCGATGCGCACCGGCGCCCGCTAGAGCCCGAAATATTCATGGATTTTTCGCAAATGAAAATTCCACTGTTTTCTTTTGTTATTATAGTTATTCCAAGGAAAGGTCTTCCAGGAATGCCTCAGAAGGTTCCTTTATTAATTGTTCAATATGTTTTTCATATAGTTCCTCCAGAAAAGCTCCCGCAAGTTTATCTTTTCTGTCGTTCTTTTAAAAATGATTTGTTTTGGAAATTCATCTTGGATCCCTCCGGGAGTTCCCCAGCAATCTTTGTGTTCTTTTAAGAATCTTTAGCAGTTCTCCCAGAATAGTTTTAGGATTTCTTCCAGATTCTCTCGGGATTTTTTTTTATTGGAAATGCCCTATAATTTTTTTGTGGTTTCATTTGAAAACTCTCCGGATTCTTTCGGATGTTGTTACAAATTCTTTCTATACGAGACATCCTTCAGAGAAACAAAAAACTGTGGAATTATTCCTGCTGGATTTTATCAAGAGATTTTGTGGGAGTCTCAGGAGGAATTTCTTGGATTAGAAGTATAAATCCCCGAAAAAAATTTCCAGGAGGAAGGAAGTCCAAATGGAACAACGGTGAAAAAAATTTACGTAGAATTGCCCTCCGGAGATAACGAGTTCTATTCCCGATTCGGTCAAGAATGCTTTCGAGTAGGCTCGTTGGGCATAGTTTTTAGTTGTCACACAAAATACATACGCATGCAATGGCGGGCACAGAACAGCTTTAAATTAATAACTGATGAAATGCTAATAGAATACTAAGTTCAGCAGCTAGCCAAGTTCTAGTTGAAATGTAGAGCCATTGAAGAAGAAGATGACTACTTTTAGCAACGCCCGGTGAGAACTCAATATGTTTACGAAGTCGCTATTCCTAAAATAAAAACCACCGGTGGGAAGATGGGGCGCTATCCTAAAATAGCACTCGGAAGGAAGCGCTATAATGAAGCGCGATTCATTTGAATATTATCTATGCGAGTCATCATGTCAGTGGACTATCGCGTCGCTCTTCCGACGAGCGCATAGAAAGAGACGCCAGCGATGTATCTGTCGCGCCGAGTAGTTGAAACCTGTTGAGACAAACTCATTCATGTTCTTGTTTTTATCTGCATCGACAGTATCCACAGGAAACTCTAAAAAATGTATACAAGAAATTGTTATGAATTTCAATTTAAATTTCGAAAGAAACTAATGAAAACGAAGGTAATGCCTCTAGCCACTCTTATAGCAAAAACACAGACTGACAGACTGTGCGTGAAGCATGACCGCCAATCATCCCTTCTTGTTCATCCATAGTAAAATTTCATAAGGGACAGTCAGACTGTGCGTGAAGAATTATTTTCCTTCATAGTCGCGAGTTTCCCTACAAATTCGGTAGGAGTCGACTGTGATTGAGGTGAAGACAGTTTTCGGCTTTCAGTCTTAAGAGGATCATAAGCGGATATCCGTTCTAAACCTGACGTTTCGGTCACATTTATTGTGTCTTTTTCAAAGGATAGAAATCACTCTGTTCACTCGTTTGATTAATCACTCGTCAAAGTTCAAATTTTACAAATATTTATCTACTGAAAAGAGTATTTGGCGCGCAAGTGACGTTGCAGAAGAAGTGTAGGAGGTAGTTAAATATTTGTAAAATTTGAACTCGAAAAGACCGCCAATCCCCGTAACGCTGGGTAGACACCTTTGTGTAGTGTGTTACGGTGTAAGATCTACCACGGTCACATTGTCAGCTACAGGCAAATCCTGACCCAACGAATACCTTCCCCAATATTCAACTCCGTGGTACTTATGAGGGTGTCGCTGAGTCGGGGGCCTCTCGTTAAGTAAGTATTACATCAACACTTCCTTCCCCTCCCAAGTTATGGTGAAGAAGGGCGTGGCCAGGAGTAGTAATCCTCATGCTTTTGTGATTTTTATCCTAGATTGAAATCAAGGACCATACCCACCTTGCGATTTCTGATAACAATCTGAATGAGGATTTCAAAAGGAAAACATGAGTAACTAGTGATACTCTAATCTACGAAGTACATCGTAACTATGCTATGCTATGCTAATTTGAACTCGAAAAGACCGCCAACACAAAACAAATTGGCAACACCGATAATATTGACGAGTGATTGTGCTGAGGGCATTAATCAAACGAGTGAACAGAGTGTTTTCTATCCTTTGAAAAGGCACAATAAATGTGACCGAAACGTCAGGTTTAGAACGGATATCCGTTTATGATCCTATTAAGACTTAAAGCCGGTAAGAATAACATTTGGCCTAATAGTTGAAATGTTTTTTTTTATTAGTTATATTAAGTGCGAAATGAGATGTGCGAAGAGAGAAGTGAGAGATCAGATGATCGCAGTAGGCAATGGAAGTGAAAAATAATAGTTAGTTAGATACTAATAAGAAAGAAATAGCCAAAGTAGTGGGAAGTATATAATGAGATATTCGAAGTGAGTAGTGAGAAATTAGAAGTGATAGGTGAGACCTAGTTAAAAAATGAGTAGCGAGAGACAAGACGTGAAAAATGAGTGATGAGAAGTGTGATGTGATAGGTGAGCAGTAAGATGTGAGTAGTGAGAAACTAGACGTAAAAAATGAGTGGCGAGAAGTGATATGTAATAGGTAAAGCATGGCCCACTTTGTAATAGAACAAACGTTTTTGCTTATTACAGCGCTCCTAGTGGACGGTTTCGAAAGCTTTTGACGTTTTCTGTTGACAATAAGAACGGTAATAACAGAGTATTTTTTCGGTTCATAAAACGGTCTTGTTCTGGAGGCATTTACCATGCAAGAGGAGCGTAGGCTTAAAATCGTGCACAGTCACTTTGTAAACCCAACCTGGACCGCATCCAAGCTGGCAAAAGTCTTGAATTTTCATAGAAATACCTTATGGCGTGTGCTCAGAACTTACAAGAAAGCTTTATAGACGGCTCGAAAGCCCCAAATCAAACGGTGGAGTGGAACTGCCAACCGTAAGCTCCATGGAAAGGTCGTGAGGTCCATCAGAAGTAGCCCAGGTATGTCCGATCGGGAATTAAGCAAAAAGTATGGTGCCGCCCGAAGTAGAGTGCAGCGAATTCGGTACAGGCTTACAGGCATACCGTGTCAGTAGGCAACCAAATCGGCCGCTCAAACAGAATGCCATAGCTAGAACTCGTGCTCGAAAACTGTATGACAACCTGTTGACCAAGTCCGATGGGTGCATACTTATGGATGATGAAACCTACGTGAAAGCCGACTTCGGACAGCTTCCAGGACCAAAATTTTATAAAGCAAAGGTTCGAGGAGAATAGTGCTGTCCAATGAGAGCTCGAAGTAGCTCGAAGTTTCTCCCTGTCCTGCTCATGCCCATTTGTTAACAAAAAAGAACGAGCAGGACGGGAACAACTTCGAGCTACTTCGAGCTGCTCATTGGACAGCACTAATATTTGCATGGCAAAGAGCTTATGACGGTATTTTATGAGGGCAACACTTTTCTGATTGAAATTTGTGAAGGCCATATTGAAAATGGAGAAGCATTTTAAGACAGTGAAATTTTTCACTGAAATTCATGAATTGACGATAGTTTCACCGCGTAAAGCACTTTTTTGGTAGTTGATGTGCATTACAAATATTTTAGGGTGAAGTATCAATCGAATAAGTGGAAATTTGCGATATTGCTGTTATGATTATTTTAACTCAAAAGCCCAAAACAACATTATTTTGAGAGCGCGTGGTATTCAATCTTATTTTTTCACTAGCTTTCGCCGTGAAATTGAACGCGCACCTCATTTGGATAGAAGTGAATAGAAAAACAGACCTGAAAAAATATTATTTTATAGTCATCCTCATCACGATTGTTATCATCAATTTATTTTGTTATTATTTTTCAGCAAAGTTTTGTTTCTCTTTTTCAATACAACATTTATGACAGCTGCCGCAGCCAAATTCCCTTTTTCCGGGTGGTTTAAAAAGGATTTCTAAATAACTCTTATAATAGGTTTATAGTGGTTATCTAGAAACGGTCACTTGGCCATATATTACTCTTATAGTGGTCATCAGAAGGTTGTTATGTAGTCATGGGTTTTATTGTCAGATCTTATAATTTTATCTTGAAAACCATTCCTAGAGCGGAATAAAACTTAAAATGTTACTTGGGAAAGGTTTTCATAACTGAGAAAACGATGAACTCGCAGGTTTATAAAACCGAGTGCCTCCGGAAGCGAGTTCTGCCCTTCATAAAGTCAGAAACGGTCCAGTGACATTTTGGCCGGATCTTGCGAGTTGTCAATACAGCCGGGAAGTGCAACAATGGTATAGCGACAACGTAATTCAGTTTGTTCCAAAAACCCTCAATCCGCCAAATTGTCCCAGTTCAGACCCATACTGCCGTAATCTGGAAAAGTGACGTAACAGCCATTTTACAACATGCATGTTTTCCATTTTTCTGTTAAAGAGATCGATGAATAGTATTCGCTAACACGAATATAATGAATAGTATTCGGCGTATACGTCACTTTTTCAGATTACGGCAGCATAGAAAAATACTGGGCTATCATGAAGAGGAAGCTGAAGGTCAAGGAAACTGTCATCAAAACGGCAACTCACATGAAAAATTGGTGGGATACAATCGCCAAAACAGTGGACGAGACCGTTGTGCGTCGCTTGATGGGACGTATTAAGGGAAAAGTTCGGGAATTTCTTCGAAACCATGACAAATAATTCTATTCGTATTTTTTTTTTCTTAGAATATAATGAATTGTTTAATGTTGAAATGAAAAGTTTTTAAATCCGTTAATTCAAATCCGAAATAAACCCAAATGATGTTACAAATTACAAATTACTAAGTGGGCCATGCTTTAAGAAGTTAGAGGCGAGAAGTAAGATGTGAGTTGTGAGAAACAAGAAACAAGCTCATTTTTTGGGACTAACCCTAAACCGATTAGTTAATAACAAGTGTCATTCGAAATGTAGAAGCTGAGCAGGTCTTAGAACACTTAATTTTTTTATCAGGATCTCAGCAATTTGTTAAACTTTTACCGAGATTCGCGCAGTCGAGCCCCAGCAAACACGTTTTTTACTGAGATTATTGTAGTTGCTTAAAATTGACAACTTTGTTCGGATTTTTGCCGAGCTGCAGAAATAAAAACTGAGAGTGTATAATCTCAATTGCCAAAAACCCTATACAATGTCAAGACGCTGTATCTTAAGTTTTCCACACAAATTTAGATCACGGTATCTTTGTCTAAAGAAGCTTATTTTCAAAAAATCAGTATATCTGAAACAACCACCCGAGGCCGGAGTCCCGGAAGCCTCCTTTCAAGAGGCCCGGAAGCCTCCTTTCAAGAGGCCCGGAAGCCTCCTTTCAAGAGGCCCGGAAGCCTCCTTTCAAGAGGCCCGGAAGCCTCCTTTCAAGAGACCCGGAAGCCTCCTTTCAAGAGGCCCGGAAGCCTCTTTTCAAGAGGCCCGGCAGCCTCCATTCAAGAGGTGTTACGGATTTTATTGTAATAGAGGTCCGGAAGCCTCCTTTCAAGAGGCCCGGAAGCCTCCTTTCAAGAGGCCCGGAAGCCTCCTTTCAAGAGGCCCGGAAGCCTCCTTTCAAGAGGCCCGGAAGCCTCCTTTCAAGAGGCCCGGAAGCCTCCTTTCAAGAGGCCCGGAAGCCTCCTTTCAAGAGGCCCGGAAGCCTCCTTTCAAGAGGCCCGGAAGCCTCCTTTCAAGAGGCCCGGAAGCCTCCTTTCAAGAGGCCCGGAAAGCTCCTTGCAGGAGGCGCGGCAGCCTCCTTTCAAGAGGCCCGGAAGCCTCCTTTCAAGAGGCCCGGAAGCCTCCTTTCAAGAGGCCCGGAAGCCTCCTTTCAAGAGGCCCGGAAGCCTCCTTTCAAGAGGCCCGGAAGCCTCCTTTCAAGAGGCCCGGAAGCCTCCTTTCAAGAGGCCCAGGAGGCCTCCTTTCCAGAGGCCCAGGAGGCCTCCTTTCAAGAGGCCCGGAAGCCTCCTTTCAAGAGGCCCGGAAGCCTCCTTTCAAGAGGCCCGGAAGCCTCCTTTCAAGATGCCCGGAAGCCTTCTTTCAAGAGGCCCGGAAGCCCCCTTCAAGAGGCCCGGAAGCCTCCTTTCAAGAGGCCCGGAAGCCTCCTTTCAAGAGGCCCGGAAGCCTCCTTTCAAGAGGCCCGGAAGCCTCCTTTCAAGAGGCCCGGAAGCCTCCTTTCAAGAGGCCCGGAAGCCTCCTTTCAAGAGGCCCGGAAGCCTCCTTTCAAGAGGCCCGGAAGCCTCCTTTCAAAAGGCTCGGAAGCCTTCTTTCAAGAGGCTCGGAAGCCTTCTTTCAAGAGGCTCGGAAGCCTCCTTTCAAGAGGCTCGGAAGCCTCCTTTAAAGAGGCCCGGAAGCCTCCTTTCAAGAGGCCCGGAAGCCTCCTTTTAAGAGGCCCGGAAGCCTCCTTTCAAGAGGCCCGGAAGCCTTCTTTCAAGAGGCCCGGAAGCCTCCTTTCAAGAGGCCCGGAAACCTTTTTTCAAGAGGCCCGGAAGCCTCCTTTCAAGAGGCCCGGAAGCCTCCTCTCAAAAGGCCCGGAAGCCTCCTTTCAAGAGGCCCGGAAGCCTCCTTTCAAGATACCCGGAAGCCTCCTTTCAAGAGGCTCGAGGCTTGATTTATAAACTTACTTAGTAATAAAAATTTAAGCCACCTTTATGGAGAACCATATATCCCATTAGTTTCAGGTCCATTTTTCATAGATGTGTTGAGTTACGCTTGTTTTCATTTACAGCCAAAAAATAGGGGGTACCTCAACTAATGCAAAAGTTCGAAGGGGTACATCTCAAGAAAAAGGTTGAGAACCGCTGCACTACACGATAGCATAGGCTTTCCTCTCTCGCGTAAGTGCAATCATAAAAATGTTCTATCGGGGTCTCGCTAATTTTTAAGTCACTTACCCCAAACCGATTTGCTCGCAACAAGTTGCAATCGATGAGCAATCTTGTTCTATTATTTCCTATTGATAATTGGATTGATCGGACTATGGGATCAAAAGTTATGGCACAAATATATCTTTTTACGCAAAAAATGTAAAAAAATCTCGACAATTTTTAGGTTACTTACCATAAACCTATTTGCTCGCAGCAAGTTGCAGTCGATGGGAAATCTTGTTCCATTGTTTGCTATTGAACATTGGCCTGATCGGACAATGGGATCAGAAGTTATGGCCAAAACTCTATTGTTTATGCACAAAACAAACTAAAACCGCTTATTCATATTTTTCAGTATTTTTTTTTGTAAGATGGAAGAAGGGATAAGGAATAAGGAGGACCGTTCAGCCTAATGGTCTGACACCAATGAAGATGTATATGGAGTTTGCACTATAATGCCGTAAAAAAGTAAACATTGTTCTATATCTCCCGATAAAATATTCTAGTTTACCCGCTGCATTAAAGAGAAGCTCATATAGGGTGAGTTTACCAATCGTCACCATAGTCAAGAACATCAATATTTTTAAATATAAATAAAAGGCATGTGAGTGGTGTTGATATGTCAAGCGAAAGGTTGACCAAATGTAAAAACCACATTGAAATTCGTAAAAGTACCTAAAACTGTTAAATCCATAATAGGAACGCATGTACCAGTTGTGGCACTATTCTTAATTTTGGTTTCTATTATGGAAAATCCCATTGTTTTCTTATGGGATTGGCCATAATGCGACAGCTGGTGCAAAGGCTGACAAAAATGAAGCAAAATCATTTTTTACAATTGTGTTTTGTTTGATTTGGAGGAGATTAAAGGTGTTATCGTGTTATATGAATATGACTCACAGGTCAGGAAACTTTTTGTTGTTATATGATGTGCCACTTGGTGTATAATGCACTAGTGCGGCAACTTGTGCTATAGCCACGACCGGTACATCTACCCTTCTTTCAGGTGCTGGTACATTGCTATAAAAATAATAAAATTATGGCCTACTATGGAGCGTCTTTGTTCAACAGAAAAATTGGTTTGCAGTATTTGGTCTAAAACATTGCCAAATAATATTTTTAGAAGCTCAGTTCATTCTAAGAAAAAATAGAATACAATTTTTTTTTTCTATACCTACTATGCGTAGGTATAATAATTTATCTAGGTACTTATCTAGTTACATTTCGTACGGTGCTTACTTCTACTCGCTTGTTGCGCTTAATGCTTAGGTATAAACTTGAAGAGCCAGGAGCTACCATTTCCTTGATCTTTATTCAACAACCGCGTTTGTACCTGTCAGTAGATTTCCAAGCTCTCAGCAACATCAAGTTTCCACGGAGAAGAGACATTTCTTAAAATTTTAATGTTTGATATCGTAATTGAATGATTTTCTTGATATACATGTTCAGCTACCTTAGACCTAAACTCATAATTCAATCCCTTATCAGTTTCCCTCTTAGCCTTACTTACTTCTGCAATATGTTCTTTGAACCTTACATCTAACGATCTTTTAGTTTGACCTACATATACTTCATCACACTGTGAACAATTAATTTGATAAACCCCGGCCTTATTTAACATTTCTACTCTATCCTTTGTAGAGCCCAAAAATGTCTTCAGTTGATTGCTTCTGCTGGAGAATATTAAATCGATGCCGAATTTCCTCAGTCGATGGCGTAGCTGGTGGGTGATGTGTCGGTCATAGGGGACCGATACCCTCTTCAGCGGTTCATCGATCGGTGCCAGTGTTGTCAGTTCGTTTTTCCGTAGGTTCCTCTGCTTTTTGTTGATGATTGCTTGTATTGTTCTTTCCTTGTATCCGTTGATCCTCGCTGTTTCCAAGATGCAAAATTAAAACTGTTAATCTTTTTATGTTGAGCTTTGATTCATGCAATTAGTTTGAAGGTTCATAATATTAATAACTTTCTACGAATTATCATTCATTCTGATGGGTGTAGAAAAAAAAAGCTGTGAAAACAAACATTTTATAATACTTGACTGAAATTTTACCAAAGTGTCTTTCATACCCCTTTCTTTTGAACCCTTTCAATGGTGGAACACAAATCATTTTATTTATTTATTAAAATTAAATCATTTTTTATTAAAATTATATTTTAAAGGTGGGGAGTCCCTTCATCGACGGCTGTGCTCAACACTCGTCAAGTCTGATTGTCCACCATGCACTAACTGTCTTTGACGCATTAACAAACAATCCAACTTTTGCTCTTTTGTATTTCATATTTGGGTAGGGAACGATTGCCATTTCTATAATGAATAAATAAAATCTGCAAATTATTTGAATCAAAGAATTATTATTTTAATTGTTCTTGTACTTCTGGTTTTATACCTTGGGCTGCCCGCTGTACGTTTGCTTAAATATGTTTTTCATGTATTCTAGTCTTTAATATGTATTTGTAAAAATGATTGTGGCTTTGCAGATGTGCGTTTTGATGGTACCCGGGGGACGTTTTTCAGCATCAGACTGAAGTCAATTGTTTGATACTGAAGATGGTCTTAGTGTTGGGGTCAAGATGTATGGTTACAGTTAGATAGATGATGCATGTAGAATTGTACTACCCCGTATTGCCAAAACCTTAGGAGGTTCTTGGTCAATTAAGGGCTTTTATTAGCTGTTGAATTGAATGTTATTTTCTATAACGAACTGTCATCTACTTTTTTTTTCCTGTTCGGGTGTTCCACTGCGACCAGTTATTAGATCTATTGTAGCGTTACCCGTATCCTTAGTGTTTAAGTGCATGTCGAATTACTCCATTACTATTGATAAGCAATGCAGTATCGGTTTCGATACAGTTGTTGTTTTGTTTTCTCAAGTGCACCATGACAAGGTCCCGCTATTTAGACCCTTCACAGAGAGCAATCCCATTGAAGGCGCGCCCCTTATCAATAGGAAATCAATCCTGTCTTGAGAAAACAGAACAGTAATACTGTTTTTGGCCATGCATCGGAGACCTAGCCACATCCTTGTCTTGCTTCTAGAATATCACCAGTAAAGCTACAAACCCGGGATTTAGCTCTGTCTACAAGACCATTTCAAGCAAGAGAATTTGTTCAGTAATAAGAACTTCCGTGTGTTCCTCTCACTACCATTGTTCACCAGTTCAAGAAGAGTTAGTACGTATTTAAACACCTAACTCGATGTTTCCAGCAGTCAGTTCAACCTAGGGACGGATACCGAGGTTTTTTAACTAATTGCTTGAAAAGTTGGTTCCGCTTCATACAGTTTAGCCTCAAACGAGAGGAATTCGAGTCTTTCCACTGTCTGCAAGGTAACATTAATTATGTTTTATTTCTGAGACTGCTGTTGGTAGCGGGGACTAAATACGATGAATCCTTAATTACCACAACTCATTGCCCTAGCTAGAAAATGGATTAAGCTAGGGCTCTGTTTGGTAGATCTTACACCGCAACACACTACGTCAAAGTGATCTACCGTGTTACGGGAATCATCTACTTAATATCGAAGCGATCATCTAACACAGGACAATTTAGAGTTAAGCAGGTAACACTGGTACAGGATTTACATCGGACTAGAAAACATAATAAGTCACAACACATAAAAAAAGAATGTTTACTGTATGATCATAACTTTTAATGTTTCTTACCGCGTTTCAAATAATCCGATTTTGATAAATTGACGATCTTTTGGGGGGCATGGAATAGGATGAATAAACTAACTAGCTTGTTATTGCGTTTGATACTGCTCCCTCTTTTATCCCATCTTTCTAGGATTCAAGATTAATATTTTCAAGATTTGGACAACTCACCTGATTCTAAACAGGATATTTTGGACTCGATTTTGGAGAGATCAATTTATTCCAAAACAAATGGTGCTGATGAAAGGACCAGGACAAACGATGAAAGATGTATTTTTCAAGCTCGGAAATCTGGTGAGGAAATTCCATTATATATATACATATTCATTTTTATTGAAACTGTATAATCATATAAAATATAAAATAACCATCAGGGCACCCGATTGAAGCGATTTGGATAGAAAGAGTGGAATCGCCAACTTCCTATTGTTAACATCTCGTGGATAAAGGGCGGGCTCTTCTCCCCATCTATTGGGTCAATCTGGGAAACGAGGGCTAAATTATAATATTGCATGTACGAACTTTCTTCTGGAAGGAGATTCTCTATTCATCCCGTGGATTCGCAAAAGCGTCTTTGCTTATGGAACCACCCCACCCATTTTTGGCCCTTCATACAGGAGTCTGATGAAATACAAACAATAGCATAATCATGATCAAATCGTTTGTCAGATATGGCCAGTGCTATCGGCAGGTGCCTTGCTACAATAGATGGTAGTATCATCATCATCATCATCATCATTACCAACATTTGGAGCTGATTTCAAGGAATATGATTCTCTACAAAGTTTTTTTTTTAATTTATTACTGAAGAGATTAATTACAATAGACTGTAAATCGGATGAAAATTGCTAAAGTTATGATTATTTTTATGAAAGTCTAAACTTGATGGTCAAAAAATCACCTAAAAGGCCTTTGTGCGACCTCTAAATTTCAATATTTTGGCCTGAAATTCTGAGGCTACTCTTTTTTTGCCATAAAACAGCGTTTAGGCACACGAATCCCAGGTTTCGGAAACATTCGAAAAATAAGCCGCACCCTATGGTTCATAAACACTGATTTTCAAAAAATTATATTCCCCCATAGTTGGAATGTTGAACTTAATTTCCAAATTAAAAAAAAAACACGTAATAAAGTTTTAAAAATAATCTCTCTTAGATACACCTTGAGATAACACATTCATCAAAAATAAAATATATTAATAAGAATCTAATATGGATCTTAATATGGATGTTCCTCATATTCTAGAAGGGAAGATTAATTAATTACGTATCGCAATAATTGGGTATTTTCAAACAGGGTTGCTGTGGCTCTTCTTCGCGAGTGGTAATCTTTGCCTCTTCGCGAGTCAACATTCGGCCACATTCGTTTTTCCAACGACTCGCTGCGAATGGTATTCGAATTGGCGAATGATTGGACCAGCGAGTGAACAAAAACATTAAAAGGAATGAACTCAAATACTTACCACTCGATGGTTGTTTGGATCTTCTTTCCGCTGTTCATTCGTGTGCTTCATAGCGACGGCTGACGGCGATTGTTATTCGCAAAGTCGAAGGCATAATGGACAACAGCATGCTTACGCATATACACACCCGTGCGGTGGCGATATGCGCCTAAGCTGTTTAACGTTCAGTGTGATTTAAATGATGTTTGAATGCTTATGTTAAGTTTCAATAAGCATGTAAATAATTATAATGATAAGCATTGAATAATTATTGATTAATTCAGTTGACTTTAATTGTTTCCCCATTTTACATTTTACAGATAGAATGAGGGTGTTAAAACGATTAATTTTTTTATAAGTCAAGCAACTTTCCAAATCTTAGCCATATCGGACAAATACGGTTAATTTGGTGGACGTAGCATATGGTCGGAATTCTGCCAAACCGCATCAAGCGGTTATTTTAATGACTTGATATGTTTAGTTTATAAAACGGAAACCGAATTCAATTAATATTAATAGGTACGTACATGCGAACATTTGTTGTTTGATATCCTATTTAATTTATTTATTTATTAATATCAGATATGATTTGTGATGAATTGAATCTCTTGCATAAAAATTTGCTATTTTTTATTGGCGTTTGATGAGTATTAGCGGAATCCCGGCCATGTACAAATAGTACAAACAATTATTGGCGCATCCTATGGTCCGCCGATTTTTTCCCTGTTGGGTACATTTTCCACTGCTAGCAATTGATTGACCTGTTGAGGTAGTCCCCGTTTTAATGTGTGTACCTTGCAATGTGTCATGTCACTATGGACTTGAGTAATTCCCATAGCTGATTGTAGACATTATCCCAGTAAGGTAAAACATATTTTATGAAATGTATTGCCTTATTCAGAGAAGTCATCCATACATCTGATGGTTGCATCAATCCTTTATCAAAAAAAAATCTTACTTATTGACATCTATCTGAGAAATTGACTAGCGTGAAGGATAGGACTAACTAATCTACTAAAACAGAAGAGTGTGATAATTTCAGTGAAATATATTAGAGTATTTTTAATATAATTATAATTTATTTTTAATAATAATTGAGACTAACATACACATGTTTAGTACCGTTTGACTCAATGTTACATGAAGTTTTCTCATAAACATTTCGTTTTTAATTGCTTAAATAAACGATTTTTTTCGGTAGTGGTGTTCGGAATTCAAATCAAAGTGTTCGGAATTTGAAACAAAGTTTGGCAGAATAGAATCATTCAACATTGATAGTTACAATCAATAAATCATGATTATCTAGCGCTTATATGAATGTTCTATTCTTTCGCTACGCGATGGAAACAATTGATATATTACTGTATTTTAATGCAAGTGCCATAAAGACCTCCAAAGTGAGAAAAGCGTAAGTTGTGGTCTTCTACAAAGTTGTTAGGGTGGTGAGATTCATTGTGATGAAGGTCAGTTTGAAATTTAGCTACTGGGAAGTACACTGACGTACAAGGAAATATCTGATATGTTAGATATTTTGAAATCAGTCAGTTGCAAAAAGGGCAGTTGGTATGTTTCAGAACAATTTCACAGAACATTGTACGATGATTAAATGAACTTTTACTTAGCTTTCGGCTGATTTATTAGGAGCTGGGTTGTGTACTTTTGGATTTATTGATCGATTCAGCCGAAAACAATAAATATAAAAGTTCATTTAATCATCGTACAATGTTCTGTGAAATTGTTCTGTAACATACCAACTGCCATTTTTAAAATTCTGCGCTCAATCGAGGATATATTTTGGCTAAAATCCCAATACAAACTTAAAATCAAATGCCCCAGCTTATGCAACAAGCTATTGCATTGAGCTGAAATTTTGAGAGATTGATTTTCTCACCCAAAGACACAATTCTGGGGGGTGCTCCGTGGGATTCGACAACTTTTTGTTTCCCGGACCAGTCTAATATATATTAGTTTGGATATCTTCAAATCCATAAGATATTGATTGTGTCATCAGCTTGTAAATGCCTGTGAATATGGAACACTCTATTGTATACGATTTCTTCAAATCTGAAACACTCTGAAAGTTGTCTTATTTTATAAAGTTGTTAAAATGAACAAAACAGTCATCTTGAAGACTATTCTGAAATTCATCTATTTTGCGTAGTTAGTGTTTCTGGTGGGCTGAGTGTGTTTAAATATGTGAGATATTAGAAGTTTTATATGAAAATTCTTCTACTGAAAATGATTGCATTAAATATTTGTAATACTTCAAAGTTCATTTGACGAGTTCATATAAAATATTATTTGACTGGTTCATTCCCGAATTGCGAAAACGTGTCAATCCTTAAATTTGCTAATCAGCTGTATATCGATGTAATGGTTGCCTGATCGAGAGACTAGATTTACAGATCGATGATTTGTATATACTTGTCCAAGCGAAAATCACTCCACCTTCCATAAGGTTCTACTCAATACCTTGTGCTATGCAATTTTGAGGTTTGGATCGCTCTGTGTAAAGGGTCTGCCAGACAGTAGAAGTTCAGAATCAGTTTTCGTCTGCAGATCAATCGAATTATGATATGTGAACCAGTGAGATATCATGTCATCATTCTGTACAGTGCAGTATCAAACTTTCACAGAATTGACCTTTCCTGTCAAATTTTTTTATTCGCTCAATCGATTCTTTGGCTTTGGTCAGCCTCTGACTATTTTTAAAATCGAAAACAAAAACCGAAAAAGTGCTGCACGTGTGAACCGGCCTGAAAAATTCACCCGATGTTTGTTCAAAACCGGACCAATCTTAAAAAACAGCATTTTTCCGATTTTAAAAATAGTTAGAGGTTTAAAAAATATAGTTTCTTTGGGAAAGTTGATCCTAAATAAGCCAAAGAATCGACTGAGACAATAAAACGAGATACAATTTTTGACGGGAAAGGTCAATTGAACGCTTGTGTCCTTGGGACATATCTATTGTTGGGAAAGATATCCCAATATTTGAAATAAGCAAAGCCTTCTGGATTTTGTTTTTCAAAACAAATTTGTTGAAAACGTAAAAAATATTGCGAAATAGTGAGTGATTCCTTATACAGAAACGTTGGTGGAATTTCAAACTAAATTTTCCTCCAAGATCAAAAATTTTGTAGACGGTATCTTTGTAAATCTCATGAATTGCAATAACAGTAATTCTTCACTAGTATATCACTGCTGTCAACAATTGAATTCCAAATTCCAAATAATTTCTCATACACTAGTGCCGCAAGCGGTTGAAGTCCTAATTGAATTAAATCCGTCTTACATTTGCTTTTACCACCAAAACAATTTTTCAGAAGACGGCAGCATTCTAAATCTCACAGTGTGCGAGATATCTCACTTAAAAAGCAATTTATCATACACTAGTGCCACCAAACGGTTGAATTCCTAAATAAACTTGTCCCATGTTGACTTTACCAACCGAACCATTTTGTTGAAGATGACTACTCTCTTAGGACCACGAATTGCGCAATAGCTTACCCAACAATTGATTTCTCATACTTTAGCGCAGCACAGCTGATAAATTCCATAACTACTTCCATTGAGTATTACCACTCGAACAACTCTGAATAAAACGCTAACATTCTAAATCGAACAGATTTCGAGATATCTCACCTAACAAAAAAATTTTAATATACTAGCGCTGCCAAGCGGATGAATACCAAACTAAACTTAATTCCATCATGAAGGTTCTTACCTTCCGAAAAACTTCGTTGGAGATGCTAGTTTTCTAAATCTTATAAATTTCGAGATATCTGGTCATGGCGGTAAAAAATTTCAACTATCACTCCGTATCATCGGATTCCCGGAGGCTACTTCAGTAAATTATCTGGCGGTCACCCAATAATGGCAAAAATAGACCGAAAATCATTTTGTTGGCTGCAGGGTAAGTGATTTGAGAAAAACACGTTGGTTTCATGTTGATATTTGACTTAGATATAGAATGGCAGCTGAAAATCCACATGTATTGTACAAATTACAACACTGCGCGTGCTTGGAGCTGTGGAAATGCTAAATTAATACTAAGTTTACCTATAAGCAGGCTAAGTTACAGTTAGATTGTAGAGCCTTTGAAGAAAAATAAGAAGGCTTGTTAGAATTTCGTCAAAATTTTGCCTATCTGATCTGAACTTGTTTGTCCGTCTACAATTTGTATATTTATTAAACTGGATTGATTTGCGATTTGGGCATAACTTGTTTTGAAAACAAACATTGTTTGACGGATTTCGTAAAATGCAAGCGTTTTTATCTAAAACTAAATCCCTTACCTTACAGAGTAAAGCTTATTCTGTTAGATACATACCGTAGTTTTCGCAGGAAATTATTGATATAACAGGAATTCGCCAAAGTTTGTTTACAAAATAAGTAACGTCCAAATCGCAAGTCGATCCCGACTTATTTTATTATAGAAAAATCACCGAAATTAAGTATTAAAAATATCTGTCTAGCATATTATTCAGCATGTATTCTATTAAAGCTATGAATTTCACAGCTAAACAATCTATCAACGTTGAAGTTCATATGCAGCTTGTCGTTGGTTGTATTGAATAATATTTTTATCGAGAGCATTCCTAGTTTTATGGACGTGTATTTAACGAAATAATTCCACTGCCCATGATTTCATAGTTGACGTATCAACCATTGCACTTTCCGATGTAATTGGGATGATTTACGGACAAACATCACAAATTCAACACATGTCAACCCATAGACACTTAAATGAGATTTGAATCATGCAACGTATTGATGCTACAGCGGTTGAGTTACCCTTGTAAACGCGTAGTAAGTCATATTCGCTGAAATTCAGAATGGTTGATACGTCAACTATGAAATCATGGGCAGTCCATGTGCCACATTTTACTCATTTCACATGTTGCGCTTATATTCAAACACATTTGATTCATTACAATTAAGACGGTGTGGTGTAACGTAATGTGCCGCGCAAATCCTAAAATCCATGTAAATATTCTTGATCACAACATCCGCATCAAACGCGACTCCGAATAATGTGGTTTGTAACGCCATGGCATGTGGTCGAGTTTCTGAAAAATTGCAACAAGCGCCAAAGAAAAAGCTTTCGTTTAGCAGATTTAATTAATTGCAAATCGTATCGGATATCCCTCAACCCCGTAACTGAGGATATTTCACAACAAATATACGCATGAATTAATATGAAATGATTTTTTTTCCTGACAAAATTCCGACCATGTTACGTCATATAAATGTTTTATAAAAAAGCTAAGTCTTAATATATCTATGTATTACATTCTGAAACCTACCTTTTACATACATATTTCAACTCTATCCGACAATAGTGTAAAATAAGTAAAATGTAAACATGAATTGTTATCTGCTAGAAAGTCTTTACATCATGCCTCAGTCTCAGATAGTTTTTGCCACCAATGCGATGCTTGCATTCGAAGCGAGTAGAATTATGATTCTTCGCGAAGAGCAAGCCGCACGTCAAACAGCATACGCATCATCGGGCGAGCCAAAGTCATTAGACAGTCGCAAAGGAAAACGAAAAAATGAAGAATGAACCACACCAACGTTCGTTTTCTGCATTCATTCGCCTGCTGAAGAATAGAACGCAAGAAAGGCAAAATGAATTCTTCGCTGGTCGCTGCTACTCGACCGAGTGGAATTCGTTTTACTTTTGCGATTTTTTCGCTCTTCAACAACACTGTTTTCAAACCCTTCTCGCCCCTATGTCACACTTTTTGTATGAAACGTCTGAAAATTTTGTATGGATCGTCACACTTTGGCCACCCCCCCCCCCTCAAAGCGTTACGTAATTTGTGGACGCTCCCAAATATAAAAACTCTGTTAAAAGCACAATTGCAATCTCTATACACAGGATTCTGATTCTTACGCGATTTTCTTTCGCTCGTATTTTTGATCGTGTGACTTCAATTTACCACCAAAATCTTAGCAACATGTTTCAAAAAATGCTGAATAAATTAAAGAAAAATCACATGATAATTAATACGCGTTAAACATTTAAGATGAGTGCAAAATTAAGAAAATGTAAATCGTGTTAAAGCAGAATACAGTGTATTTAGGGTAAGACGGTATAATGCGCCCCATCTGGCCAAAACGCCCCACTTTGATTTCTAGAATACTATAACTAACCATAATCGTACACGTTCACATTAGAGGAGCGTGAGTATTTAGAATGTCTGGTGGCTGTACACATTCTTCATCACCAACTGTGTTGGTTAAAGCACCAGTCTAGCGTACTGTAGGGTCATGGGTTCGAGTCCCATCGAAGGGAAAGTGGTTACCTCCAATACATTTTTCAAATCAATATCTTCCACATAACGTACATATTCACATATGAGTTTCCATAACATTGTAAATTAACGTCCAAGTCGGGTGGTTTAATCCCCGGAAATAGGCAATTAACTTTGATTGAACTGAGACTTACGTTGGTTTTTATGGGATTATGGGATTGATAAAGTACTAATGAAGGGCTATGAAACATTTTTGGTTAAGATGGAGTGCATTGCCCAGGCACTTTTTGAAATCCATTTATTCACGACTTTTCAAAAAAGCTTTATTCCGTATTATCTGTAATATTTTTATAAGACTACTCACGGGCAATACATTTGCGACTTTCTGGACTACCAAATAACACAAAGTTTGCATAAATTGCGTTGAAAAGTAAAGAGTTATCAGTTCAGTTGGTCTCTCTGCTTCAAAAGAAATTACGTTCGACGCGTATGTAACTACCAAAAACAACCTTAGAATGACGAAAGTAAATCACATTTCTTCCCACCAACATTTACGTTGCAGCATCGACCTCCAACACAGCAGAAACATTTCTATTGCTAGCCAACCGCAGCAATAACAGAAGTGAAAACCTGTAACGATATATTCGAATTGTCGCCCCTGGGATGGCACGATGGTCATGTTCTGGGGTTTGTGAACCGACGACACGGAGTTAATGCGAATAATCGCTTTCTTGCTATGCGGATTGGATGGTATCAGCAAGTAGGGTTACCAACTCAGTCTAATAGAATAATTAGTATGGGATCAAGAGCGTATCGTATGGTCTCTTTACATTAACATCAATTTTAGTTTAAGATTAGAATATATGGCAAGATGCTGTGATTGAGCTCATTTATCGATGTAAATCTTCATAAATTGAAGCTCTATCCAAAGTTTGGTAGGATATCCAATCCGGAGATGTCGAGTTCGGTCTAGAATGTTTTCGGTTGGAATTCCCTTGGCATAGTGTATCCATTGTACTTGCCACACAAGACACATACTCATGCAATTGGAGGGCATAGAAAAGCTTTCAAGCTAAGTAGAAAAGCTGGTCATGTTTCAGTTGGAATGTAGAGCCATTGAGGAGAAGGAAAATATGACTTTTTTTCTATAGATAAGACTCTAGATTGTTCTCTTCCAGTGTAAAATCGCCTAACTAAATTCGAGGTCGGAATAAATCCACAATTTCCTGGTAACCCCATCATCTAGCAGAATCAAACAACCCGACTGGGATCGCATCCGGTGTGTGATTATCGATTTTGCCAGAAAGCTTAAAATTTCACAACGGAAAATTCGCTGCTACGGCACCGCTAGATACAAAGCATCGCCAACTACATATCTGCCCCATCGTTGACCGTTCTTTAACCACCGCACAGGAATAGAGCAGCCATTCGTACAAAGCGAATACCATTCGAACATAGTTTTCATACGATCCGGCTCATCGGCCAACCGGTAATGAAAATCGGCTACAATAATGGTGGTGATGATAATATTAAAAAGTAATGTCCCCGATAACGCAAGAATGGTTAAATTAAAATTGATGACTAATGCGGTTGGAAAGCACAATGCGAATGATCGGCGAATTGTTTGTTGTTTCTGTTCAAATCGACACTATTCCATGCTCCCGGTCAACGCAAGCCGGTTTGCATGTTCTGCATGGCTTTTGGTCGGTGAATCAAAGGAAAAGTTAACTGGGCGGAAAACGGTCAATTGATAAAATCAAAATTAAATATTTACGAGCGAGTTTGTTTTCCGAAAAAGCAGAATTGCATCACAAAGCGAAATAAAACTTTCAATTATTGATAGTATTTCATCACTGATATGGAAAATTTAAACACTTTTACACCCATTGAGATCCTCGTAAAACCCGTTTTCGCCACTTTTATAACCTAATTCTAAACATTGTAATTTTCCAGGACAGTAAAGTCAGCATCATGTCGAAGCAAAACGATGGGGACACAGTTGAACAGCATTCAAACCATTTACCCATGGTTGACAGCAGGCCCCACTCACTCACTCATTCCGGCCAGCCATAATATCGTAGCATGAAACCAAATAAAAGCAATAATGAAGTACTATCGTAAAATAATAATGATTTTCCAAACGATTATTACAGCACCACCGCTTCTAACTGAAGCAATGTAACGGCAGGATTGAAACATATCCAACTATGATGGTTTGCGGGGATTGGTACATTTACCAAAAACCCAATTCCCATACGACGCACCTACTCCCAATCCCATGCGACGAATATGCGGTAAATATGTAATGTACCATCATTTGGTTGGAAGTTATTCAGTTCAAAAGCGATGATTGACAAGTTGTGAGCCGCCTACACAAGATGAGGTTAGAAAAGCCATTACAGAACTAAAAAACACCAAGGCGTACAGTTGCTCCGCGGTACAGTTGCTCTGTCACATCACAGTCTCGATATTCCTGCTGGTGCTTTTTACTCCGGAAAAACAAGTTATGTCAGTTCCGCCACATTTCCGTTCGCCCTCTTGCAATGTTGTAGCAATATCACCTATGCTGCAATCTCCTATTCCATTACCTGCTCTCATTCGTCGTCATACCAGTCGTTTCTCTGATCTAGAGGCACCGTGCCTATTGTGCAGCGGTTGCTACCAATAACGGCGGATCGAATATCAGGCTTCTTCAAGAAAAGCTGCGCTTGGCTGCTCTTCCGATGGAAGTACCACTTTCAGCTGCTGCGCGTAGTCTTCTGCTAGTCTACCGTCTTGTAGTTGAAGTTGTAGGCGCCCAATGTTTAGCCGCGGCGGACGACTCTGACGCGTGTTGAACACCGTTGAGAATTTTGAGCGCAGGCATACTGCAACGAGGTAGTGGTCGGAATCAATATTCGCACTGCGGTAAGTGCAAACGTGATGTTCGTGATGTCGGAGATAAATTTACCATCGATTAGAACGTAGTCGATTTGGTTCTCCGTTTCTTGGTTAGAGGTTCTTCATGTGACCTTGTGGATATTCTTGCGGGGAAAAATAAGTGCTTCGGACCACCAGGGAGGCTGCAAAACGTATGAAGCGTTAGCCATTGTCATTGTACCATTGTTGGGAAAGCACCAATGAAGACCCGCTTAATTATAGTCACCGAACAGAAGAGCAGGAGACTGGAAACCTATTCGAGATGAGATGGATCTCACCGATTCGATGTGCGAGTTGATAATCGTGCAATCGTTCTTTCGGTCGGGGGGGCAGGTAAACTACACCGACACTTAGTGTTTTTTGAGGAATTTCAACAACAACCCACAGCTGCTCGAGCGTTTCGGAGATAGGCGCCGGGTCGATGTAGCTGGCCATTTTATTGGAGACAGCAATCAATACTCCTCCACCACGTGACTTGTTACTGTTCAGGTTAGATCGGTCGGTCCTGTAGACGGTGTAGAGTGAACCGAAAAGTTGTGTAGAGTATCAATTTTTGTCCTTAGTCCAAGCACATTCTGGTAGTAGGCTCGAAGAATGTTAGATGAGCTTTCGAGTGAGTCGGTAGAAGTTGCAGACTGGAGAGCTTCATAACGATTGTCAACCGGAAATAAGAGTGGGTTGAGAGACTGATTAACTTCCTGCATACCTGGCACGAATAGTCTTGGATTAGATGTACACGCAATAGTCGGCGATTCAGCAGGGCGTCCAAAACTGGAAAGTGGAGTAATTTCAAGTACCAGATGGTCAATATCACAACTGTACTTGCCTGACGTTGGAGATTGGAAGCCCCCTATACCATTACCAACTTCAGGACTGAGACGATGACGATGAACAAAGGTGTCTGTGGAGAGCGCGACTGAGTTGGCTGGTGCGGGGGCTTCCTCAGTGCTAGATAGAGTGTTAAAAGCAAATTGAGAACAACAAAAACATAAATAAAAATTGCAATCGAGGTAGAACACAACTACAACCAGCAGTGATGCCAGATTTCCTCCCTTCCTACCTAAGCGTTCATGTCACCGATGCCGATTTTGCCATCTTGCAGTGGCCTTCGAAGGAACTTCCGGAGGAATTCCTGGAGGAACTTCTGGAGGATTTTCTGGAGGAACTTCCGGAGGAATTCCGGGTGGAACTTCGGGAGGAATTCCGGGAGGAACTTTCGGAGGAATTGCGGGAGGAACTTTCGGAGGAATTCCAGGAGGAACTTTCGGAGGAATTCTGGGAGGAACTTCCGGAGGAAATCCGGGAGGAACTTCCGGAGGAAATCCGGGAGGAACTTCCGGGAGGAACTTTCGGAGGAATTCTGGCACGAATTACGAGAGGAACTTTCGGAAGAATTCCGGAAGGAACTTTCGGGGGAATTCCGGGAGGAGCTTCCGGAGGAATTCCGGGAGGAACTTTCGGGGGAATTCCGGGAGGAGCTTCCGGAGGAATTCCGGGAGGAACTTCTGGAGGAATTCCAGGAGGAACTTCCTGAGGAAATCTGAGAGGAACTTCCGGAGGAATTCCGGGAGGAACTTCCAGAGCAATTACTGGAGGAACTTCCAGAGCAATTACTGGAGGAACTTCCGGAGAAATTACTGGAGGAACTTCCGGAGGAATTACTGGAGGAACTTCCGGAGGAATTACTGGAGGAGCTTCTGGAGGAATTCCGGGAGGAACTTCCGGAGGAATTCCGGGAGGAACTTCCGGAGGAATTATTGGAGGAACTTCCGGAGGAATTACTGGATGAGCTTTCGCAGGAATTCCGGGAGGAACTTCCGGAGGAATTCCGGGAGGAACTTCTGGAGGAATTCCGTGAGGAACTTCCGGAGGAATTCCGTGAGGAACTTCCGGAGAAATTGAGGGAGAAACTTCCGGAGGAATTCCGAGAGGAACTTCCGGAGGAATTCCGAGGAGGGAACTTGAGAATTCCGCGGAGGAATTCCGGGAGGAACTTCCGGAGGAATTCCGGGGGAAACTTCCGGAGGAATTCCGGGGGGAACTTCCGGAGGAATTCCGGGGGGAACTTCCGGAGGAATTCCGGGGGGAACTTCCGGAGGAATTCCGGGGGGAACTTCCGGAGGAATTCCGGGGGGAACTTCCGGAGGAATTCCGGGGGGAACTTCCGGAGGAATTCCGGGGGGAACTTCCGGAGGAATTCCGGGGGGAACTTCCGGAGGAATTCCGGGAGGAACTTCCGGAGGAATTCCGGGAGGAACTTCCGGAGGAATTCCGGGAGGAACTTCCGGAGGAATTCCGGGAGGAACTTCCGGAGGAACTTCAGAGGAATTTCGGGAGGAATTCCAGAAGGAACTTCCGGAGGAATTCCAGGAGGAACTTCCGGAGGAATTCCGGGAGATACTTCCGGAGCAATTCCGTGAGGAACTTCCAGAGGAATTCCATGAGGAACTTCCAGAGGAATTCCAGGAGGAAGTTCCGGAGGAATTCCAGGATGAACTTCGGAGGAATTCAGGAGGAACTTCGGAGGAATTCCAGGAGGAACTTCCGGAGGAATTCCAGGAGGAACTTCGGAGGAATTCCAGGAGGAACTTCGGAGGAATTCCAGGGAGGAACTTCCGGAGGAATTCAGGAGAACTTCCGGAGGAATTGCAGGAGGAACTTCCGGAGGAATTCCGGGAGGAACTTCGGAGGAATTCAGGAGGAACTTCCGGAGGAATTCCGGGAGGAACTTCCGGAGGAATTCCGGGAGGAACTTCCGGAGGAATTCCGGGAGGAACTTCCGGAGGAATTCCGGGAGGAACTTCCGGAGGAATTCCGGGAGGAACTTCCGGGAGGAACTTCCGGGAGGAACTTCCGGAGGAATTCCGGGAGGAACTTCCGGAGGAACTTCAGGAGGAACTTCCGGAGGAATTCCGGGAGGAACTTCCGGAGGAACTTCAGGAGGAATTCCGGGAGGAATTCCAGGAGGAACTTCCGAGGAATTCGAATTCAGGAGGAACTTCGGAGGAATTCCGGGAGGAACTTCCGGAGGAATTCCGGAGGAACTTCGGAGGAATTCAGGAGGAACTTCCGGAGGAATTCCGGGAGGAACTTCCGGAGGAATTCCGGAGGAACTTCCGGAGGAATTCCGGAGGAACTTCCGGAGGAATTCAGGAGGAACTTCGGAGGAATTCCGGAGGAACTTCCGGAGGAATTCCGGGAGGAACTTCCGGAGGAATTCCGGGAGGAACTTCGGAGGAATTCCGGGAGGAACTTCCGGAGGAATTCAGGAGGAACTTCGGAGGAATTCAGGAGGAACTTCCTGGAGGAATTCCAGGAGGAACTTCCGGAGGAATTCAGGAGGAACTTCCGGAGGAATTCCGGGAGGAACTTCCGGAGGAATTCAGGGCGGAACTTCCGGAGGAATTCAGGAGGAACTTCCGGAGGAATTCAGGGAGGAACTTCGGAGGAATTCAGGAGGAACTTCCGGAGGAATTCCGGAGAACTTCCGAGGAACTTCCGGGAGGAATTCCGAGGAACTTCCGGAGGAATTCCGGAGGAACTTCGGAGGAATTCAGGAGAACTTCCGCAGGAATTCCGGGAGGAACTTCCGGAGGAATTCCGGGAGGAACTTCCGGAGGAATTCCGGAGGAACTTCCGGAGGAATTCCGGGAGGAACTTCGGAGGAATTCAGGAGGAACTTCGGAGGAATTCCGGAGGAACTTCCGGAGGAATTCCGGAGGAACTTCCGAGGAATTCCGGGAGGAACTTCCGGAGGAATTCCGGGAGGAACTTCGGAGGAATTCAGGGAGGAACTTCCGGAGGAATTCAGGAGGAACTTCGGAGGAATTCCGGAGGAACTTCCGGAGGAATTCAGGAGGAACTTCCGGAGGAATTCAGGAGGAACTTCCGGAGGAATTCCGGGAGGAACTTCGGAGGAATTCAGGAGGAACTTCCGGAGGAATTCCGGGAGGAACTTCCGGAGGAATTCCGGAGGAACTTCCGGAGGAATTCCGGAGGAACTTCCGAGGAATTCCGGGAGGAACTTCGGAGGAATTCCGAGGAGGAACTTCCGGAGGAATTCCGGGAGGAACTTCGGAGGAATTCCGGAGGAACTCCTGAGGAATTCGGGAGGAACCGGAGGAATTCCGAGGAACTTCCGGAGGAATTCGGGAGGAACTTCCGGAGGAATTCCGGAGGAACTTCGGAGGAATTCGGGAGGAACTTCCGAGAATTCGAGGAGGAATTCCGGGAGGAACTTCCGGAGGAATTCAGGGAGGAACTTCGGAGGAATTCCGAGGAACTTCCGGAGGAAATACAGGAAGAACTTCCGGGGGGATTCTTTCCGAGGAATTCCGGGAGGAACTTCCGGAGGAATTCAGGAGGAACTTCGGAGGAATTCCGGAGGAACTTCGGAGGAATTCCGGAGGAACTTCCGGAGGAATTCCGGAGGAACTTCCGGAGGAATTCGGGAGGAACTTCGGAGGAATTCCGGAGGAACTTCGGAGGAATTCCGGGAGGAACTTCCGGAGGAATTCAGGAGGAACTTCCGGAGAATTCCGGGAGGAACTTCGGAGGAATTCCGGGAGAACTTCCGGAGGAATTCAGGAGGAACTTCCGGAGGAATTCCGGAGGAACTTCCGGAGGAATTTGGAGGAACTTCAGAAGGAATTCCGGGAGGAACTTCCGGAGGAATTTCTGAAGGAACTTCCGGAGGAATTTCTGAAGGAACTTCCGGAGGAATTCCTGAAGGAACTTCCGGAGGAATTCCGGGACGAATTTTCGGAGGAAGTCTGGGAGGAACTTCCGGAGGAATTCCTGGAGGAACTTCCGGAGGAATTCTTGGAGGAACTAACGGAGGAATTCCTGGAGGAATTCCGGGATGAACTTTCGGAGGAACTTCCGGAGGGACTTCCGGAGGAATTCCTGGAGGAACTTCCGGAGGAATTCCGAGACGAATTTTCGGAGGAATTCCGGGAGGAACTTCCTGGAGGAACTTCAGAGCGCACAGGTCTATATGTGTGTAAGTAAACGTCATAAAAACACATTTCCATCTATCCCAACCAGCGGATGGCAGATTTTAATACAGTTCTGCATGACAATCTTACAGAAACTGTATAATAATTGGGCATAAACAATTTCCGAAGATTTTAATACAATTGTTGTTATTTTATATTATTTTCTGTAAGCTTTTTATACAATATTTGTATAAAAAGCTTACAGAATTGTATATGCCCTGATCGGCGCAATTCAAAAAGTTTTAAGGTTTTGCGTTAACTGGCTTAGGGTTTTTTCTGCTTCTATGCTAGCTTCTAAGTCCGAATTTAGTCAAATAGACAAAAAATTCCAGTTTAATCATTTCCAATGTAATGGTATGGCTTAAGCATTGTGCATATTAGTTTTAGGTATTATTCCTTTTGTATTTTACCTCTTATGCAGGGCTAGTTCATAACAGAGTATGGTATCAATAACAGAATTAGGTATAATTGAGCCAATTTCTCCTGCTCGGGAATACCTACAGATGTGGACGTCTAGCGCTTACTGACGAGATGTCAGTAAGATGGCCAGTAAATAATTGTCTCAGCTTTAAATTATTCCAGTGGTTCCCAGCATGCTTACTATCGAGGGCCGCATTGCAATTTTGAATTGTTGAAACGGGCCACAGTATACTTTCCATACCTGTTTTTAATTTCCAATTTATTTTTAAAGCATAGTAAAAAAATTTGAATTGAATAAAATTTCAAAAAAATACTTTCTTCCTGTGATTTTTTTCAAATAACATACTTAAAAGAACATTCAATTGGACAAAAAAATGGACACAATGAAAAGCTTTTCTTGTCATGTAATGGTGAACAACGGGCCACATGTAGTGTATTTCCTGAAATCCTTCGCGAGCCGCAGGAAAAGGCTTGGAGGACCGCGGGCCGCACTTTAAGGATCACTGAATTATTCCATTTCGAGCATTTCATCAATCCTTTGTAAATTGATCCCAAACATAATAAACAGTGTAAAAAAGTGTTAGAAATGTTGAACAGAACTATCCACTTTTGTTCAGCTGATTCATATTTAGTGTGTTTTTATAATCATCAAATCTATACCACCCATCCATTCCATATGCACACGAGTCAACATTACATATTGATCCACGTGCTGCTTTCTATATTCCCATCATAAGAACGCGTGCCGCTGGTACGTACATGTTAGTAACGTAGATGCTAGTAACAAAAATCTTATATGAGTGGATCCGCAGTGGGTCAGTTTGGAAATTGTTTTTCATTGATCGATTATTTTTATTCGATCATTCCACTTTTAGATCAATCAATGGATATGTGCAAAAATAAGCTGAGAATGTTCTGAGTCTTCTGTCGCTTTGGTGAAAAGTACCTAACTTTCCAATGATTGTATTTTTAAATGGGGAAGTTAGACAAGATTTTGGAAATTATTCGATCCCAGCCGTAAAAAAAATGTGGAGAAACTTTTGTGAATGAATTAATTTTTCAATAAATACTCTCGCCTGTAGTTTTGAACGGGACACACTAACGCAATAGAGTATTTTGTATGTACACCCAACCAGCAAATGATAGATTTTCTTACTCTGCGTAAGAACCTTCTTTTCTGTGTAAAAGAACCTACCAAAATCTGTCTAAAAACGCTAGGATCTTATACAGGTGTTGTAGGGAAAACTTTGCAAATTGTGAGATCTCATACTCTATCTGTACTAGAAACAAGCAATTTCGCTATGCCAAGATTTCGATTGGTTATTTTACAGAATTGCTATAAAATGTGACATACGCTAGAAGTGTATTGCTATTAATAAAACCTATTTATTTCATTTTTAATAACTCATAAAATCTGTATTACAAAACAAAAATATATTCGGCAAAACATTACAAACTAGCCCAATGCAATATTGGATCCTTCTGCAGGTTCGCGCCCCCAAAGAGGACGATACGTCAGGAGCTCATCCGGCACCAACAAAGGAAGACACTCCACAACAACAATCATAAATATTTATGGGATGAACGAATTCTCGTTTGTGAAACGAACGAGGATTCTGCATTGGTAACAAGTAGCTAGGAAAAATGGGAAATCCAAGCAAATAGTATAAATATAAAACATATTTATAGACCCGCTGCCGCTTTCGATAATATGAAATAATTTCTCACCAGGAAAAATTCAATTTATTTCTGTTCCATCCTTTCTTCTTTTCCAACGAGTAAGCCTTTGTTTTTTCGTGAGTTTTTGTTTTCCTTTCGATCCATGCCAAAAATGCATCGTGAGCCTATTGAGCATATCACGCATATATGTATAAGACCCGATATCCGATACTCGGAATGTCCTGCTGCTCTTCGTCTATTACATGATTGCGGTCAAATGAAAACCTGTGCGTATGTGGTATATTGAAAATTTAATGCGGATCAATCACAGGATACATAAGACATTTCACTTCAGAGCTTTGCCTTACTCAGTTTCAACAGTGAAGTAGAAAAATGTATTTCCCTGTTGACTAAGTGTGTACTTCTGTTATCTGTACATTAGCTTATTTTCTAAAAGAGTTCGGTACGGCGAACCACAGAAAACAAACATTGAAACAAAAATGAGTGCAGAATTTGTTGAAATTTATACGGCTTTTTTATTTTGGGATTGAAATTCATACCTTATAGCTATTCAAGTATTTTTTTTGAAAACATGAATAAATTAATTGTTAAATAATCTAACTGCATAACTGCATTATTAATTTTATTACATTTTTTGGAAACACAATCGAACATTTTGGAATCGATTTGTAGTTCTTTATACATTGGTCTTCTTATATTTTTAAATTGTTTGAAGCGATTTTATACCAAGCTTCCAACATTATTTTACCAAACTTCCTACAGCTGGAGCAGCTTTAAAGTTGAAAGTTGAAACGAAATTCAAATTCAAAAAATTTTCAGAATTGGTACATTGATTCGTGCCGGAAAACCGCTTTCGATCAGTCATGAATTTTGGACCAAATTTGTATTTGAAAGGAATTATTCAGCAAAGTAAACAAATTTTCCTCAATATTATATGTTAAGTGTATACAAATTACAGCTTCACTACTATGTAACTAGTTACGAATATATTGCTTTGTGCTTCAAAGTGCTTTTTTACATCAATTTTAATTTTAAGTTGTACGTCTGTTTCCTTTGGCGGAGCGAAACAAATTGATCTCACTAGACGCAAAATAACGAGCACCGAGCCAGCTGCCGACATCGACAATGTTGATTGAGTACTGATGGAAAACCCCGCTGCGGGCCAAAAAAAAACATGCGAATAATAAAAGCCCGAAAGTAACTGATCTCTCTTGAATGTTGGTTTCCAGCCAGTTTTTGGCTTTTTACCTAACTGATACTGTTGACTGACATTAAAGTATAGAAACACAAGCTTTGATTTTCGTTTTGTTTCATAGGAGAGAAGTGTACATAACGAACCAGCATTGTGAAATGCGTTGAAGTGAAAAATAGTCAATAATTGATGATTATATCACCCAACCAGCGCATGAAACAGGTCTCCTTGAAAAAATAAAATCGAACTTTTTTTCAGAAATCGCAGAAATGAATGCAATGGACACAAATAGATGTGAAATGATGAAAATAATGGAATCTCTCCTCCTAAGGTGCAATTTTGACTTCTCTCGTGTTATGAAAACTCATATGTGAAAATGTACGTTATGTGGAAGATATTGATTTGGAAAATGTATTGGAGGTAACCACTTTCCCTTCGATGGGACTCGAGCTCGTGGTTCATTCTTCGCCGCCAGACACCGTCTTCTTGCAAACCGCCAAAGATGGTCCTAAGCACCCGTCTCTCGAATACTCCGAGTGCTTGCAAGTCCTCCTCGAGCATTGTCCATGTCCATATCCGTAGAGGACAACCGGTCTTATAAGCGTCTTGTACATGACACATTTGGGGCGGTGGCGAATCTTTTTTGACCGTAGTTTCTTCTGGGGCCCGTAGTAGGCCCGACTTCCACAGATGATGCGCCTTCGTATTTCACGACTGACATTGTTATCAGCCGTTAGCAAGGACCCGAGGTAGGCGAATTCCTCGACCACCTCGAAGGTGTCCCCGTCTATCGTAACACTGCTTCCCAGGCGGGCCCTGTCACGCTTGGTTCCGCCCACAAGCATGTACTTTGTCTTTGACGCATTCACCACCAGTCCAACTTGTGTTGCTTCACGTTTCAGGCGGATGTACAGTTCTGCCACCTTTGCAAATGTTCGGCCGACAATGTCCATGTCATCCGCGAAACAAATAAATTGACTGGATCTGTTGAAAATCGTACCCTGGCTTTTACACCCGGCTCTCCGCATGACACCTTCTAGCGCAATGTTGAACAACAGGCCCAAAAGTCCATCACCTTGTCTTAGTCCCCGGCACGACTCGAACAAACTGGAGTGTTCGCCCGAAATCTTCACACAGTTTTGCACACGCCGTTGCTTTGATCTGGTAAGCTTCGTCCATAATTTTCCATAGCTCTACGCGGTCTATACTGTCGTATGCCGCCTTGAAATCAACGAACAGATGGTGTGTTGGGACCTGGTATTCACCGCATTTTGAAGGACCTTCCTTACAGCGAAGATCTGGTCCGTTGTCGAGCGGCCGTCAACGAAGCCGGCTTGATAACTTCCCACGAACTCATTCACTAATGGTGACAGACTACGGAAGATGGCCTGGGATATCACTTTGTAGGCGGCATTAAGGATGGTGATCGCTCAAAAGTTCTCACACTCCAGCTTGTCGCCTTTCTTGTAGATGGGGCATATAACCCCTTCCTTCCACTCCTCCGGTAGCAGTTCAGTTTCCCAGATTCTGATTATCAGTTTGTGCAAGCAAGTGGCTAGCTTTTCCGGGTCCATCTTGATCAGCTCAGCTACGATACCATCCTTACCAGCTGCTTTATTGGTCTTTAGCTGTTGGATGGCATCCTTAACTTCCCTCAAGGTAGGGGCTGGCTGGCTTTCATCGTCCGCTGAACTGACGTAGTCATTTCCTCCGCTGCCTTGACTTTCACTGTCCGTACTCTCAGCGTTATTTAAATGTTCCTCGTAGTGCTGCTTCCACCTTTCGATCACCACACGTTCGTCCGTCAAGATGTTCCCATCCTTATCCCTGCACATTTCGGCTCGCGGTACGAAGCCTTTGCGGGAAGCGTTGAGCTTCTGGTAGAACTTGCGTGTTTCTTGAGAACGGCACAGCTGTTCCATCTCCTCGCACTCTGCTTCTTTCAGGCGGCGTTTCTTCTCCTGAAAAAGGCGGGTCTGCTGTCTCCACTTCCATCTATAACGTTCCACGTTCTGTCGGGTACTTTGCTGCAGCGCGATAGCCCGCGCTGCGTCCTTCTCCACCAGAATCTGTCTGCACTCTTCGTCGAACCAATCGTTCCGTCGACTTCGTCCCATATACCCGACGTTGATCTCCGCTGCGTCGTTAATGGCTGCTTTGACTGTATTCCAGCAGTCCTCAAGAGGGGCCCCATCGAGCTCACCCTCTTCCGGCAACGCTGCCTCGAGATGCTGCGCGTATGCAGTGGCGACATCAGGTTGCTTTAGTCGCTCTAGGTCGTACCGTGGCGGTCGTCGGTACCGAATATTGTTGATGACGGATAGTTTTGGGCGCAGTTTAACCATCACCAGATAATGGTCAGAGTCGATGTTAGCGCCACGATATGTCCTGACGTCGATAATGTCGGAGAAGTGCCGTCCATCAATCAGAACGTGGTCGATTTGTGATTCTGTCTGCAGTGGTGATCTCCAGGTGTACCGATACGGGAGGCTGTATTGGAAGTAGGTGCTCCGAATGGCCATATTCTTGGAGGCGGCGAAATCAATTAGTCGTAGGCCGTTTTCGTTCGTCAGCCGGTGAGCGCTGAACTTTCCAATAGTCGGTCTAAACTCCTCCTCTTGGCCAACCTGAGCGTTCAAATCTCCTATGATGAGTTTGACGTCGTGGCTTGGGCAGCTGTCGTACTCACGTTCCAGCTGCGCGTAGAATGCGTCCTTATCATCATCAGTGCTTCCGGAGTGTGGGCTATGGACGTTGATTATGCTGAAGTTGAAGAACCGGCCTTTGATCCTCAACCTGCACATTCTTTCATTGATCGGCCACCACCCGATCACGCGCCTTTGCATATCGCCCATCACTATGAAAGCTGTTCCCAGCTCGTGTGTGTTGCCGCAGCTCTGGTAGATGGTATGATTATCTCTAAACGTTCGCACCATTGATCCCTTCCAACAAACCTCCTGCAGCGCTACGATGCCGAATCCACGGTCCTTGAGCACATCGGCGAGTATGCGTGTGCTCTCGATGAAGTTGAGAGATTTGCAGTTCCACGAACCGAGTTTCCAATCGCTAGTCCCTTTTCGTCGCAGTGGTCTTCGCCGATGGTTCCGGTCCGTACTCTCTTGTTGATTGTTCGTTGCGTGAGTTTTTTTTTTGGCTGGCTTGCAGGGCCTGAAACCAAACCCCCTAAATTTCCGGAGTACCATTCCTCCTTATTTGCGGTGGACCATGGTGCACAGTTTCACTTAGAGTCCCTCGCTGGCACTCTGACGATGATCAGCCGCCCCTAACATGGAGAACAGACGCTGTTGTGAGCCTATCCTGACATGGAGAACAGACGCTCAATAAGATTTGCACCTCCGAAGAGGAGCAAACCCCCCTTTCCTGTTAGCATACGACCATAGTTCCCACCGGGGTTGGTTACCCGATCTTCTCTATGGTTGCTCGTATCCCGGCCAGCACCGCGGGGTGGTAGCGGTACGAAGTTGCTTTGTAAGAGGCTAAGGACCGCGAGATGGGTTCTATTTTATTCCTTCAGGTACGCGAAGCACCAATGGTACGCTTAAGACGCTTAATACAAGTTTGTACAATCCCATTTAATTCCACCTCTTAATTGTACCTTGACATATACGCCTTTCGACCTCAACAGTAAGGTCGTCTTCAGTGTCTCGTACTTGACTCTACTTAAAGTCGAGGTCGAAATACGTATCTGTCAAAGTTCAATTAAGTGGTGGAATTAAATGGGATTGTACAAACTCATCTTATGCAAATTATTCTTCTTATTGCCATCCCCCGTTCATTAAGCAATTACAGCAACTACATTACAATTTATTAACTGCGAGATTTCAATTTTTGTTCCAGTTTTTTGCATTTCTAGGTATATCATGAAGCTTACACGATGATACCCATATGCCCGGTAAAATCGAAAAAAAATTACAACCCGAAAACTTCACCGGATCGGGAATTGAACGCAGCTTCCTTCATCACGGTCTTGCCATGTGGCCACGATTATTACTTTTAGGCGAAGTAAAGCCCTAAAAACACTTACTACTTAATCTTAATTTACATTCACTGCTCCGTCTGTAAGTCATAACCCAACTCAGTCTTCGTTGTGCATCTTTTAGTGGGGTTCTACTACAGCTGAATAATTGATTCGGGTTAAGTAAAGATTTTTGAGGTTTGGAACAAGATGAAAATGGTTTGTGCGGTGAAGCTGAAGCTGTCTGGTTGGCAGACTTGCTGCTCCATCATGGGTTGTGTGATTTTGGGATTCACGCCTCATTCTGATCTTCTACAGCCGTAAACACTGGTTGGAGGGCAAAACCATTTCACATTATATGCCTAGGTAGGATGCGGTTTACTTTTATATTTTGCGCAATTATTCAAACCATCATTAGCATTCTTGATCGGAATTAACGAAACTCGCTTGCCGTGAAGTATTGGCCATATCTGCTTACCCTCAATCGACTCAATCAGCTACTCACAATCCACTGATTTTTCCGGTCGATTGAGCTGGGCACGATTTTCCGGAATTTTGTCGCCGTCAATGACAGTGTAAAATTACGAGCAATTCCATTCAATTTACCAATAACCATTAGTATCATTAGTCCACGCACATCGTGACCGCATTCTACTCGATGTCCGGAAAGACCAATGGATTGAGGAAACGAAAAGGGGTTTTCACTTGTTTGCTGAAGGGAGTTTATTTATACACATCCTTCGAACGATTTATCCGAATGTTTTCTAGCGATCCGTCGGGTTTCAAGGTACTGTGTTCTTGTATTAAAATACACTCAAGTTGCTGGATATCACCTCACTATCAGACTGCCAGACATATTCTATATTGCTTCGTCAAACGATGCAGCAGCAAACCTCCGAGGTTGGAAGCAATTCATTCCGTCCACCCCGCCGGCATGAGCACAAATCATTACTTATGGTGCTTATCTTTTTCCGGGAAGCGCGGACACACCATGTTCCGTCAACCGTAACGGAATAAATACCGAAGCTGGTGCAGTGAAGGCACAGCACAACCAGCAGGACAGGACAGAGCGGGTTCAATTTTTCTCTATCTTCCCTCGATGCGAATGGGAAACAAATTGCCCCGGTACGAGGCCCCGACGAGTCCAGTCGAGTGGAATATTGGCTTTCCGTCGTCGTGTCGCTGGCTTCGATGGGCGCTGTCATCAAAGTTGCTAAGCAAACACTACCAACCGATAGATCACTTGCTCTACGATGGATGGATTACTGAAAATCTGGGGTGAGTCTCCCAGAAACTATGTGGATGCAGAGAAAAGTTCGTTTGTGCTATATTTTGCTTGGCCTTGACGTGTCAAAAAATTGGATTTACTTAATGCTTTTATCAAACTCCTATTTTTACAACAAGCTTATTAGGCGTTGATTTTTTTAGCCTCGCAAACAAACTTATTCCAAACTAGATGCACACTGACTGCTAAAACAAGTTCCAAAATCTTTAAATTTCTTAAAACTTGTTTTTCGAAATTATTTTCACGTTTTCATAAATTCATAAATAGAACCTTTTTTAAAGTGGAACAATACGAAGCTGAGACCCGGAATGTTCCCGCCGTCAAATTAATTTGGATGATTTTCACCAGATAGCTGGGAAGATTTTAGCGTTGTAGTTTGTACACTAGCCGTCATGCCACACATTGTCGAATGCTGTCTCAACATCAAGAAGTGCCATGACAGAGGTTTGGAGACAAATTTGCTACGTCTGAGGACGTTGATAACTCGGCTCAGTTGGTGGACGGTTGCATTTTCCTCGTGAAAAACATTGTAATGCTCGACAATCTGTAAGGCGGTCAGTGGTGAATCGCCCTTTAAAACAGTGGATCAAGATATTATTGCAGGCTTGAGCCTTCATGTTCTTTAATGATTTAATATAGATCGACCCGGTAATGCAACTTGCGGACTCTTCATCTGTTTATGGATTTTAAGACAGCTTATGACTCAGTGAAACGGAGTGGCATATAATGCTAGAATATGGCTGTCCGGCAAAGTCAATTAGACTGATTCGTGTGACGTTGGATGGATTCAAATCTAGCGTCAGAATATATGGTGGAACATTCGATTCGTTCGTGCCGCTAGATGGATTAAAGCAGAGCGAAGCGCTCTCTAATCTGCTATTCGACATAGCTCTGGAAGGTGCAATACGAAGATCTGGTGTGCAAAGAAACGGAACCATCATTAACAAATCTTACATGCTGCAAGGTTTTGCGGATGATATCGACATTATTGGGGTAGATCGCAGAGCAGTGGAAGAGGCTTTCGTGTCTTATGAACAGAAGACTGCAAGAATAGAGCTGATCATAAACTCTGTCAAAACTAAGTATTTAATGGCTGGCAGAGAACGAGGTAGCCCAAGCGGTGTTGGTCCCGAGATGGAAAAGGATGGGATGCGGTTTCCGTCGTAAAGTAACGGACGTCCAAGCTTTCGTCGTGGTGCGTGCCGCGAATTTCGTCCAGATATCATCGAGACCCGTGTGTTCCGTGAAGGCCCGCCTCAAGCAGGTAGTTAGTTAATCGGAGAAGTGAGTGAAGTCGCCAAGCTCATTACAGCGAAAAATCTTCCGTCGGTCGCTAATCGCCGAAGGTAAGGTCTCTCTCCGTCAATTTTGTGGACCGGAGCAATCCGAGAGCGCGGTTCGTTTCAACGTGCCGTCAATTGCACGCCGTGAACCTGATCTAAACTGAAAAATAGAGGTTTCACCGATCCCCACTCGGTGGAACGGACAGGTATTTACGCGAAGCCGAGTCGCTTTGGGTACGTGTGCCTCTATTCGTAAGTGCGGATCGCCCCCGGGGTCAGAATCAGCATTTATTCGCCGCCATCGCTCTCGCGGAACAAAACGGAAGCTTCCGTTCCAGCCGCAACTCCCTCCGCATCTCTAGTTCGGCCATAATACACGCACGGGTCATTCTGTTGTTGCACACCAAAACGCAACGCGGACATCTCGGTGGCAGCAATTACACCACCGCCGGTTGAATACTATTTCGCCGAAAAACATTCCGCGGAATTTTTTTTCGCGTGCGACATTCCGCGGAATGTATCAACTCTCCGAAGCACATTTCGCCGAATTCCTTTTTCCGAAAGACATTTCGCGGAATGTATCTTCTCATCGAAAATCGTTCCGCGGAATGCCATTTGGCCGAATTCAGTTAGAATTATTATCATTCAAATATTTACCGATTTCTGCTTAATAGCATGCAATCCGGGCATTTTTTTAGATTTAATACAAACCCAAGAATGTTTGCATTCGTAAACCCGTACTCAACCCGAACCCGACATAATTTAATTATTTAAGCCCGCACAAAAGTTTTCCCCGGAAAATTCAAACTGGATGTGCCAAGTAGTCAGTAAAAATCGTACCGATTTGCTGTCACCAGGCTTGTAAAATGTCATCTGCATGTCATTTGACTAATTTGTTTATAACTTTCTTCGGAAGCCAAATTTACTTCAAAATTTTAGATCCACGCATAACGCTTGAGTAGTGCTATATTTTTGTCCAAAGGTACATTACTCTAAGTATAACATCTGAGGCTAGAGAGTGAAATCTCTCCAAAATGTCACGTGTCATTTGACATAATGTCATTTGAATGACATTTTGCCTCCCACGCCCCAGATTACATATTTACAGCAATGTCTTGTTAGACAAAGTTGTAGCCACATTTAAGCGCTATAAGTTCGCCATACTTGATAGTTGATAGCTAACAACTGAAAAAAGTTCTGGGAAAATTATGAAAAAGAATGCAAATGACATTTTACAACACTGGCTGTCACAATCTTATCAGTTGCTGATTGGTTGAAAATGACAATCGATTACTTCGATTGGTGGCGTCGCGTTCTTTGTAGGGCAGCATGTTGTTAGTTTGGCCGTGTTGCAGGTTTGTAAAGTTGATATTAAGCAAAATACGTAAACGTTTGATTTCAAGTTTTTTGGTTAAAAAAATAAATTTATTTTGAATTGCAAACGCTATACAAATTATTCTCAAGGGTTGAAAAGGTTTAAAAATGTTGATTTTAAGCATTATCATTCACCTTTCCGTCATTTTCGATCTCAAGGTCATATTTTCATTAACGAAAAGTTCTCTCTGCTAGTCTTTCGCTTTTCTTACATAAATAATGGATGGAACAGAAAGAAAAACATCATGTTTTGATATAAGATATTCGGAAGATTTTGTACCAAATTACTTTGGCTGCACTGGCGACCACCTCGTCAGAGCAACCGACTAAAAAACAACAAGGCAGTCTCAATTGAGTTGTCACATCCTATCCTAGGAGAGGGGTAACGCTTTCTTTAAATGGATGCATCTGCCTGATATAAGGCGAAAGGAGTCGATAATGCCTTCTTTAAAAGAACGCGTCTGCCCGGTATAAGGCGAAGGGAGGGGTAACGCATTCTTTAAATGGATGCATCTGCTCGGTATAAGGCGAAAGGAGTTGATAATGCCTTCTTTAAAAGAACGCGTCTGCCCGGTATAAGGCGAAGGGAGGGGTAATGCCTTCTTTATATGGATGCATCTGTCCGGTATAAGCGAAAGGAGTTGATAGTGCCTTCTTTAAAAGAACGCGTCTATCCGGTATACGGCGAAGGAGGGTAATGCCTTTTTAAATTAATGCATCTGCCCGGTATAAGGCGAAAGGAGTTGATAATGTCCTCTTTAAAAAACGCGTCTGTCCGGTATAAGGCGAAGGCAGGAGTAACGTCTTCTATAAATGGACGCATCTGCCCGGTATAAGTCGAATAGAATTGATAATTCCTTCTTTAAATGGATGTATCTGCCCGGTACAAGGGAAATTTTGAAAACTTCTTCAACATATTCTGGGAGGTCTTCTTCAGCGGGAAGATGCGAGGCTGCCAAGCAAGACTAGGCTGATGAAGGCTGGGTTCAACTTCTGAGCCGGTCTAGGAAGTTTATCAAAATATTTTTTTTCGACTTTTTAGGTATCTCGTGTTGAACGAATGAAAAAAAATGGTAACATGGCTTAGAAACCTTGCAGGTAATAATTCTGGAAATGCTGAGTGGACAAAGGCTATTATTATTAATATTCCGCGAAATCGTGCATTCCGCGAAATGGT